>NC_057797.1:685298743-685389275 GCF_018294505.1 Triticum aestivum
CGCCGTGGCCGGACCCCGCCTCCTGCAACCCCGCAGCAGGCCTCCTCCCGGGACCCAGCCGCCGGTCTCCTCGCGTGGACCTACCTTCCTCCCCCGCGCCCCCTCCCCCTCCCCGGTGCTCCCCACGGCGAGCCCAATGCCCAGCTCCATTGCTCCCTACGACGGCCGTCTCTCCTGCTGCTCGTCACCGACCACGACGGAGCGACCAGGCAGAGATTTTGTAGCAGTCCGGGCTCTGAAAAAGTGGCAACTCGAGAGTTTCATCCTCCGCCTGCGCGGATGCTAGCTACCTCAACATGGAGCAAGGGCCTTCCCAGCCTGCGGCTTTCACCAACTATTGCGGAGCCGCACCGCAGCCGCTGCTGTTCACGGGTTCGGGACGATTCCAGCCATCAAAAACTGGCTGCAGCTCGTCCGCAAGCTCACTGCCTCCACCCTGGTGCTCCACCTCATCTTCCGAGGATGCACAAGTTCCGTGGCCAAAATGGGATGAGCTGCAGTAGCATCTGTAGTAATGCGATCTATAGTGAGTAAAGAAAATTAAGCTGAAAGTTTAGAGATCCCCCTGCTGAAAGTTCAGAAAGAAATAGACAGGCAAAGTTGTATGTTTCATGATATGTGTGTGTGTGGTGAGTGGATAGGAAAAGAAAATGAAGTTGTGGTGGAGAAAGAAGCCACCGCTTCTCATGTGGCCATCCACTTACTCCGCCTCTCAAGTACCATTATTATATTACTCTTAAATCTTACTTACTAAGGAGAATATACTTCTTTACAACTCGAGCCTAATGCAAAGAAATTGTATTGTAAGGAAAAACGTGCATGCATTAGTGCATGTGGTTTGTTGATGTAGTGTGTGCACTAGCTGTGTGTGCGTGTTACAAATTAATGAAAATCAAGCGTTCTAAAAAAAGTGTTATGGGTGTACAATTTTTCCCATGGATTTTCTACTTATTGAAAGAAGATAACCAACAAGATCAAATTAAAACAAAAGCAGCTCAATATTGGTAAAATAACATATATTTTTCAGCGTTGCTAAAAAAGCCCAAGAAGGTCATATTAAAATAATAGAGCAGTTCGAATAATTTATAGAAATGGATTTCCTCGGTTCTAGAAGAAAAAAACCTTGAAGTTAAAATTTAAATAATGGAGTGGTTCGATGCTTGTCAACAAAAAAAAGTTTTTTCTCGTTGCTAAAGAATGAAACCAATAAGTTCGAATGAAAATAATCGAGAAGATCAAATGTTTATAAAACAACTCATATTTTCCCTATTTCTACAAAACTAAAAGTAAGAAGTTCATATTTAAAAAACAGAGCGGGTCGATGTTTATTAAAAGAAAATGGATTTCTTGTTTCTTAAAATAATAACCAATCAGTTCAAATTAAAATAACAAAGGAGTTTGATGTTTACTATACAAAATAATGGGGGTTAAAAGTTACCTTAAAATGTCGGCATAGTTCAAATGTGAAACACATAACACTCCTACTACTGTGTGGAGTTTGTTCATATGAGAATAAAAAAGGTAAAGTCTGGAACATTTGCTGCTAGAAGTTCAGGTGCACTGCTCGGGAATGTTCAAAAATTCTTGTAAGAGAGATTGATCATATATTTACATGTTTAAAATACAGAAAAAATGTTGTTGTTTTTGGTATTTCGAAAGAAATATCTCTCAAAAATTCATGTAAGAGAGGTTGAACAAAAATACATGACAGAAGTTCAAGGTCAAAACAACGAGAAGTTCGAGTACTGCAAGGAATGCATTTTAGGTGAGAATAAAAGTATAGAAAAATAAAAGCTTAAAAGGTTTGTTGAAAGAAGTTCAAGTGCTCTGTCCGGAGATGTTCAAAACTTCTTGCTCGAGAGGTTAACTTGTATTTCCGTATAAAAATCGAATACTATTCTTTACTCAAAATATAAAAAGGTGAAGTTCAAATCAAAATAACAGAGAAGTTCGGAGTTTATTAAAACCTAGGATTTACCTGTTCAAAAAATAAAAAACACAACGCCATTTTTTGCACTTTTAAAAACAACCCATAAACGAAAAAGAATGCTAGAAGTTCAAGTGCTCGGCGAGGAAAAGTTCAACAAAAATCTTGTGACAGAGGTTCACCGTCTAATTAGATGTCAAAAATACATAAAAATGTGTTTTTTGTGTGTTTTAAATTAACTCTCTCAAACCAGAGAGAAGTTCAAAGTGATAACAACCGGAAGTTCACGTACTACATGGTGTGTATTTCATATAAGAAAATAAAATAAAGTGAAACAGAGTGAAGTTCAAACAGACATGCCCCAGAGGTTCAACTAATTCAAGCAATGCAAAAAACATCACGTAAAAAACAGAGTGAAGTTCAAACAGACATGCCCGAGAAGTTCAACTACTTCACGCAGTGCATTCCCGTTCGCGATGAACGCATAAATCATGATCTCGCCATTTTCTAATTTACCTCAAAACAACATGAATATCATTTGTGTAAGTTCAAGTCCTCGGTCGGCGAAAGTTAAAAATTTTATTGTGAGAGACGTTTGTACAAAAGGAATATTATTTGTGTAACACTAACGAATGGATGAGAAAATTACAAACAAAAATACATCACAGAAGTTCAACGTGAACACAGCAGGAAGTTCAACTACTACGCTGAGTGAATTTTAGATGAAAAACTTTTAAAATCCTCGCGAGTATGAAAAAATGATCAACCCGGGAAAGTTGCGTGTTTACAGCAGCTTTCCATCGGTATATCACCTGCTCAATTCCGGTGAATGGATGGAGATCTACTAGCAGTGGATGGAGAACTACGAGCATAAAAAAACACGTGAAAAACAAAGTGAAGTTCAAGTAGACATGCCGAGAAGTTCAGGTACTTCACGTGGTGCATTTTCGAAGGATTTGTTTCGCAATAAAGGCAGAACGAATGCGCTCGCCATTTTCCAAATTACTTGAAAACGGCTGTGAATCATAGAAAACCATCAACATGAAAAAGTTTCGCATTTTCCTTAGCTTTTCAACGGTATATTATTTGCCCCATTCCGATCAAATTTATAGAAATTATGGCAAAAATACGTTTTTAGCCATTTTGAAAACTGACATAAAACCGTAATGAATTAGGAGAAACAATATATACAAAAAAAGTTTCACATTTCTTCAAGCTTTCCAATGCCATATCATTTGCTGCATTTGGACGTACGGTTAAAAAATTAGCTCGAAAATACGAACTCGATGGAACTTGTATCGTTTCCTAAATTAATTTTAAACCATTGAAAATTAGAAAAACTTTTAACATGAAAAATTATTGCAATTCCATAAGCTTTCCAACGCCATATCATTTGCCTCAATTGGATCACCCGATTAGAAATGACATCCAAAATACGAAGTCGGCTGTTCGGTTTGCGAAATTTTACGATTTTCCAAATTACTCTTTAACCATAGGGAATTAGAGAAAACCTTCAACATGTGGAATGAGCGGTTTTTAGCAGATTTCCAACGCCATATTATTTGCCTCATTCCGATAAACAGTTTAGAAATGCGATCAAAAATACGATTCACGTTTTTTGTGTGAAGAAAAAACGATTTTCAAAACTGCTCTTAAACCACTTACATTTTGCCAAAAATTTAACTTAGGTGATGATACTGGTGTCCATAGCTTTCCAACGGTATATAGCAAGCCCAATTTGGGCAATGTTGGCGGAGTTCAACCTAGCACATGGGGAAGTTCAGGTCGAACAACTCAGGCAGTAAAATTGCAAAAAACACGAGTTCATCATGACCCGAGTGCAAAATCCGCCTATGAGCGAGATTCCTATTTAAAACGAGTATTTAGTTGCTAAAAACCGTGTCCACATTACACTTGCATCACAAACAACACGAATAATCAGAAAAAATCGCGGTAGAAGCCACGGTTGCGAAGATAGCCAGAAGTTCGGGTTCGTACACAGGGAAATTCAGGCGTGTTACTCAGGCAGTTCAGGTTGTGATCAGAATATTATTCTGATCCCGTGATCAGAATAGTGTTTATGTGTATATATATATTGTTGTTCTAAGAATGATCATGATGCCCTCATGTCCGTATTTTATTTTTATCAATACCTCTATCTCTAAACAAGTGGACATATTTTTTGATTTCAGCTTTCGCTTGAGGACAAGCAAGGTCTAAGCCTGGGGGAGTTGGTACGTCCATTTTGCATCATGCTTTCATATCGATATTTATTGCATTATGGGCTGTTATTACACATTATGTCACAATACTTATGCCTATTCTCTCTTATTTTACAAGGTTTACATGAAGAGGGAGAATGCCGGCAGCTGGGATTCTGGGTTAGAAAAGGAGCAAATATTTGAGACCTATTCTGCACAGCTCCAGAAGTCCTGAAACTTCACGGAAGTTATTTCTAGAATATATAAAAAATACTGAGCACAAGAAGTACCAGAGGGGGGCCACCCACCAGCCACGAGGGTGGGGGTGCACCCTACCCCCCTTGGCGCGCCCCCTGCCTCGTGGGCTCCCTGGTGGCCCTCCGATACCCATCTTCTGCTATATGAGGTCTTTCGTCCGAGAAAAAAAATCATAAGCAAGCTTACGGGACGAAACTCCGCCGTCACGAGGCGGAACCAATCTAGGGCTCCGGCGGAGCTGTTCTGCCGGGGAAACTTCCCTCCGGGAGGGAGAAATCATCACCATCGTCATCACCAATGATCCTCTCATCGGTAGGTGGTCAATCTCCATCAACATCTTCACCAGAACCATCTCATCTCAAACCCTAGTTCATCTCTTGTATCCAATCTTTGTATCCAAACCTCAGATTGGTACCTGTGGGTTGCTAGTAGTGTTGATTACTCCTTGTAGTTGATGCTAGTTGGTTTACTTGGTGGAAGATCATATGTTCAGATCCATTATTCATATTAATACCCCTCTAATTATGAACATGAATATGCTTTGTGAGTAGTTACGTTTGTTCCTGTGGACATGGGAGAAGTCTTGCTATTAGTAGTCATGTGAATTTGGTATTCGTTCGATATTTTAATGAGATGTATGTTGTCATCCCTCTAGTGATGTCATGTGAACGTCGACTACATGACACTTCACCATTGTTTGGGCCTAGAGGGAGGCATTGGGAAGTAACAAGTAGATGATGGGTTGCTAGAGTGACAGAAGCTTAAACCCTAGTTTATGTGTTGCTTCGTAAGGGGCTGATTTGGATCCATATGTTCCATGCTATGGTTAGGTTTACCTTAATACTTATTTTGTAGTTGCGGATGCTTGCAATAGGAGTTAATCATAAGTGGGATGTTTGTCCAAGTAAGGACAGCACCCAAGCACCGGTCCACCCACATATCAAATTATCAAAGTACCGAACGTGAATCATATGATCGTGATAAAAACTAGCTTGACGATAATTCCTATGTGTCCTCGGGAGTGCTTTCCTTCATATAACAGTTTGTCTTGGCTTGTCCTTTGCTACAAAAAGGATTGGGCCATCTTGCTGCACCTTATTTACTTTTATTACTTTCTACTCGTTACAAATTACCTTATCACAAAACTATCTCTTACCGATGATTTCAGTTCTTGCAGAGAATACCTTACTGAAAACTACTTATCATTTCCTTCTGCTCCTCGTTGGGTTCGACACCTTACTTATCGAAAGGACTACGATAGATCCCCTATACTTGTGGGTCATCAAGACTCTTTTCTGGCGCCGTTGCCGGGGACTGAAGCGCCTTTGGTAAGGAAAATTTATATAGTGTGCTGAAATTTACTGTCACTTGTTACTATGGAACATAATCCTTTGAGGGGTTTGTTCGGGGTATCTTCACCTCGTTCGGAACCACAATTAGTTACCCCTCAACCTACTGAAAATGAAAATGTTTACTTCAAAATTCCTTCGGTTATGATAGAGAAACTGGTGGCTAATCCTTTTGTAGGAGATGGGACATTGCATCCCGACTTACACTTAATCTACATGGATGAAGTTTGTGGATTATTTAAGCTTGTAGGTATGCCCAATGATGTTATCAAGAAGAAGGTCTCCCCTTTATCTTTGAAGGGAGATCCCCTATACTTGTGGGTCCTCAATATGCACAAAGGTACTGACTCCGTCAAGGAATCCAAATTGGATGTTCTTCAAAGTCAACTTGGCAAGTTCAAAATGAAGGATGGTGAAGGTGTCGCTGAAATGTACTCTAGGCTTCCTCTCATCACAAATGAGATTGCCGGCTTAGGGACTGAAGAGATGACCGATAGATTCATCATCAAGAAGATCCTAAGAGCCTTGGATGGAAAATATGATACTGTGTGCACATTGATCCAAATGATGCCCAATTACAAAGATCTCAAGCCAACGGAAGTCATTGGAAGAATTGTTGCTCATGAGATGTTACTCAAGGATAAGGAAGAGCTTCACAACAAGTCAATTGGTGCTTACAAAGCCTCATGTCATGCTCCCACATCATCAAGTGAGAAACAAGCCTTCAATGAAGAATTGAGCCTAACGGTGAAGAATTTAAACAAGTTCTACAAGAGTAGAAGCAAGGAAAGAAGTTCCAAGTCAAGGTCCTACAATGACAAACGATCTTCAAGTTGTGAACGTAATTGCTACAATTGTGGAAGACCCAGACACTACTCCAATGAGTGTACGACTCCCTACAAAAGAAGAAGTAGAAGAGAAGAATCACCACCAAGAGAAATAAGGAGTAGAGATGACCGTTATGAACGGAGAACATCACGGAGAAGCAAGGATTCGGAAACGAAGGACAAATCATCAAGGAGCTACACAAAACGAAGGCATCAAGCTCACGTTGGTGAATGGGTATCCGACTCCTACTCCGATGATCACTCCGAGAGAAGTTATGACTCCGACTCCGAATATACTCAAGATGAAGGTGTTGCCGGTCTAGCACTTGTGTCAACCAACTCCTACGACATATTTGAGTCACCAAATGAAGGAATTGGAAGATGCTTCATGGCTAAAGGCCCAAAGGTATCATACCCCGAGTATGTTGATTTCAATAGTGATGAAGATGACTTGCTAGATGATGATGATTTACTTGTTGACAATTCTAGTGATGAAAACTATGATGAACTTGCTATTAATCATGCTAACCAAGATAAAATGAATGACGATGATAAGAAGGAGATTGAGCGTCTAACTAAAGAACTAAACACTCTTAAGTTAGCTCATGAAACTACCTTGGAAAATCATCGAGAGCTTTTAAAGACTCATGAGAAGTTACGCTTCAAAAAGCTCAACCTTGAGCAAGGGCATGGGGTCTTGAAAGAGATCAATGATGATCTTTGCAAGAAAATTTCTCCTTACATTGCCAAGAGTTTACTCTTGTCTACTTACATGCCACAAGTTAAATCTAGCAACAAGAGTAAGAAAGATTTTTCTAGTAGTAACAATAATCATGCTAAACCCAATGATGTTGCTTCTAGTAGTTATCTTGATTCCACTAATGATTCTCTTAGCCAAGTTACACTTGAGCAAGAAAATAGCTTATTGAAGGGAATTATAGAGAAAGGTTTTTACAAGAGCCTTGTCGGAAGTAAGCAATTTGAGGAAATTGTACGCAAGCAAGGAAGACACCGGAAGAATCACGGTGTTCGTTTTGAACGAAAGTTCAATGCCAATGGAGTTGAGTGGGAAGAAGATCAATACCCCAAGATGAAATTTGTTCCTCAACAAGAGAAGTATGATCCTACTTCTTTCCAAGGAACACAAGCTCAAGATGATCTTCCACCACAAGACCACAAGCAAAAAGGCAAGGACAACCTTCAAGAGGAGATTGATGCATTTGAGGAAGCTCCCAAAGCCTTGGTCAAGTGGGTTCCCAAGACTACATCAAGTTCTACTTCATCAAGTATGACTACAACTCCAAGGATTCCCATCAAGATGGTGTGGATCCCTAAGAAGAACCAGAGAGTTCTTGAGGGTGACTCCGCCAACATACTTCACTCATATCATTTTGGCGAGGACAAGTGCAAACAACTTCCACATCTTGCACTAGTTCAAGGAGTCATAAACCCTCTTGTTGGTAAGACAAGGAACAAGGTAACCTAATGCTTTAATGGACATCATCCCATGTGAACACCAATCTATGTTTATGGATATTCTTGTTTGTTCCTTGTGGGACTAACCCGTGTAGGTATTGAAAGTGCAACTCACTCTAATGGATTGCTCCAAATGATCTACATCAACATTGAGCATCTACATCTTCAACACCTACATGAAGTCATCATCGACAAAACCCAATGTTAGTTCATCCCTCTTAGGGGGGATATCACATCTAGGGGGAGCTTTACTCGAATCAACTGAGCTAAAGAAACTCTAATGGTGTGAACACAACAATGCTTTATGTAAAAGTGGCAACCCCACTTGTGCTTAAACGGTGAATATGACCTATGATCAAATGTTCTCATTTGACTCCTCAGTCAATATACTTATATATAGATGACCTGATCATCGCAAATTGCTTGATAGATGCTGGAGTGATTGTGCATGCTTTGTGACATATTTCATTTGCCATCTTATTGTGTGAGCATGTTAGTTGCATATTTTACTCATTCGAGGACATCCATTTGTTGCTTTGATTGTTTGGCTTTTTCTCTTTTGCCAAATGGATGGACAAGAATGCCTAAGAACCTCCTCTAGCTATCCATGCTTTTCTCATCTCAAACTCTATTCATGCTACATCACAAAGTTTGATCAAGTAAGATTTGAACCACTCTGTGTGAGGAGCACTTAGAGTCCCCGATTCGTCATAGACTTAAACTTCCAAAACCTCTTTGTGCATTTCGGTATGACCGAGTCAGCCACTTCGGTCACGCCAAGTTCACTAAGTTGATCTAGGTTTTCAATCTCGGTGCAACCGATTTGAACTTTTTGGTCACACCGAGTTGCAGTAACCGCTCGCAATTCTGCATCTCGGTGCCACCGAGTTGTTCCACTCGATCACACCAACATGGTCGGGAAATATATACTCGCGGGTTGAATTTTGGAAATTCCTCCAAAAGTCTTCACCCCGCGCGTGTCCTTCTCTGCGTCCTCGGGTGTCCGGATCATCTCCTCACCGCCAGCGACCTCCGGCCGCTGGTCTCCGCCGCCGTCAACAGAAATCTTCCCCACCGTTATTGCCGTAGCGAACCCCCGTCGAACTAGGGTATGGGTTCGACTGTTTGTGCTATTCTTTTACCTCTCATTCATAGCACATTGTTTTTCCATGATCCTTACCACGTATGCAAACACTCTATCCACTGAAAACATCCCTTAGGTTAAATTCGATTTGAAAATTTAGGGTTAGGTCTCCGCCGGACTCATCTCGGACCGACCGAATTGTAGAAATCGGTCTCACTGATTTTGGCTTAGGCCATAGCACATGCATTTTCGGTCTGACCAAAAATCTCAAATCGTTGTGATCGAGTTCAATTCTTTGTGAAACACTAGCAGTCTTGGTGCCATCGAACTATGACTCGGTCTGACCGAGTTCACCAGTTTAGGTTCCAAAAGCTGCTTCGGTATCGCCGAGTTTACAAATCGGTAGCTCCGAAATGCTTTCTGTGGAGAACTAAAACTAAGCTTTTAAGTCATCTCTTTTGCAAAATCTCTGCACTTTGTGACGCTCATCCACTCTACCTCATCTACATCTATTCACAGGGTCTGTTGTTAGTAAGTTTGCAAAGATGTCTAATCAGAGTGACAGTCAGAACAGGTCTAAGGAACATGTGCAGTTGAGTGAGGGTTCAGATCCCTCAAGCACTTGTGATGATGGCAGCAGCAGCACTCCAAGTAACTTGCCAAAGGCAGCCACCAGAACAAAGAAGAAGAGAACCTCAGATTTAGAGGATGAGGACTATGTGGCTACTGAGGAGGAAGTAAGCTCCAAAAAGAAGGTGCTGAAAAAGGAGTATGGCACAACTGCTACAGTTAAGCCAGGGATGAATAAGAAGGATCCGGCAATAAGGATTCTTATGTCTAAGGCCAGAGCCTCCACTCAAGAGACAATGGAGTTCACTCTTGAACCCAAAGAAGGTGGAGAAGGCAAGAAGAGGAAGGAGAGGGTCAAGCAGACCATTGCCAGAGTCATTGGCAATCCCTCCCTGATGAGAGATCCCACTGAAGATGAACAAGAAGAAGAGGATGCTCCAGCACCAAAAGCTCAGAAGCTTACGGGAGATGCTATAAAGTCAGGGGCTGCAACATCAAAGCCAAGCTGCTCCAAAAGCTCAAGCTCAGAAGCCTCCTAAGCCCAAGAAGAACACCAGAAGTATTCCTGCTGAAGAGAAGAACAAGGCCCCAGTACCTGAAGCTGAAGAAGAGGATGATGAGTCTCTTGTTTTGAGAAAGTTGAAACCCAAGATCCCAGACCACAATGATACTCATCCAGTGGCTGAAGACATGCACATCAGAAAAGATGCTGGACTAAGATAGTGGAGACAGTATGATCCCTATGCTGTGAGAAGGACTGCAGTTGACTACAGGTTCCACACAAAAGAATAGCAAGACTTCTATGAAACTATTTTGCTTGACAAGAAGCCCATTGTTTGTGACATGAAATGGGTTGATTGGGAATTCGTCAAGGAGAATGAAGATCACTTCCCAGGAGTTTATGACAGCTTCAAAGCATGTGGAGTAGATGAGTTTGTTGGACAGAAGCTCACAAAATGGAATGATGAGCTGATCATGCAGTTTTACTCTACTGCTCACTTTTACCCAGATGGGAAGATCATTTGAATGTCAGAAGGTACTAGGTACCAGTCCACTGTTGAAGAATGGGCCAAGCTGATAAATGCCCCAAAGGAACACGAGGACGACTTGGATGTGTATGCCAAGAAGAAGAAAGACCACAACACTATGGCAAACATGTACAAGGAGATCCCAGATAAAGCTTTGGAGACTCACAGGCTTGGATTAGTACATTTCTTGTTGTCTGTTCTATGTACCATCAACTAGATCCTTAGGCACGCATTGCTACCCAAGTCAGGAGATCACAAGATGATCAAAGGGCATTCTATCAACCTGCTATGGCTATTTGATGGCCCTCAGAAGTTCAAGGTCATGAGTCTGATTGTAGAAACAGTCAAGAGGACTGTCACTGACTAGAAGAGAAGTTGTGGGTATGCTCCACACATTTGGGAGCTCATCAACTTCAAGATGGGCACAGGAACATATCTGTTGGATAAGGAGCATCTACCCTTATATCCTGATTTTGAAGACAACACTGTAGTGATGAATGAGGAGGAACCGTCATCAGCTTAAGCACAATAAAAGAGAGCCAAAGCAAAGGCTGAGAAAGCTGCCAAGATGCCAAGTGTCGAAGAGGCATCTTGTCAGTGTCAAAACCGGCGGATCTCGGGTAGGCGGTCCCGAACTGTGTGTCTAAGGCGGATGGTAACAGGAGGCAGGGGACACGATGTTTTACCCAGGTTTGGGCCCTCTTGATGGAGGTAAAACCCTACGTCCTGCTTGATTTATTTTCTTGATGATATTAGTATTACAAGAGTTGATCTCCCACGAGATCGGAGAGGCTAAACCCTAGAAGCTAGCCTATGGTATGATTGTATGTTGTCCTACGGACTAAAACCCTCCGGTTTATATAGACACCGGAAAGGGCTAGGGTTACACAAGGTCGGTTACAAAGGAGGAGATATACATATCCGTATTGCCTAGCTTGCCTTCCACGCCAAGTAGAGTCCCATCCGGACACGAGACGAAGTCTTCAATCTTGTGTCTTCATAGTCTAACAGTCCGGCCAAAGGATATAGTCCAGCTGTCCAGAGACCCCCTAATCCAGGACTCCCTCAGTAGCCCCTGAACCAGGCTTTCAATGACGATGAGTCCGACGTGCATTATTGTCTTCGGCATAGCAAGGCGGGTTCCTCCTCCGAATACACCACGGAAGAATTTGAATACAAGGATAGTGTCCGACCTTGCAAAATAAGTTCCACATACCACCGTAGACAGAATAATATTTCCACAAATCTAATCTGCTGACACGTTTTGGCAATATGACATTACGCCACGACCCGGTGATTACTCGAACCGTTTCCTTCAACTAGCCCCGCACGCAACGCGAGGCAGTTTCTTGACACATCTTGTCAAAGCAGAGATTGTGTTCCCCTTATTACGGGATTCTCATCAATACAGACGTGGGTAACCCAACCGCGCCATCGATTATGGTGCTTGGGGGATAAGCAAGTTTTACCAGGCTAGTGGGGACGCATAGTTTCGTCCGTCCATATAAAGGGATAAGGATTCACCTTTTCATCCACGCCTTCTTCCTCCTTTGCTCATCCATTTTCACACACTCGAGCTCCAGCACCCAAGTCCGCACTTCCCACCTCAACCCTCTCCAACCATGTCCAGAGCGGGAGGCATGTGGATGGTCTCCTCCGTCATGGAGGGACACATCAAAAGCTGAGGAGAGCCGGATACTTGCCCAAAGACATCATGCACCGGCTCCCAGATGAGGGGCAGCTCATCCCCACCCCCAGGCCCCATGAGAGGGTAGTGTTCCTTACCCACTTCCTCCGCGGACTGGGATTCCCTCTCCACCCATTCGTCCGGGGGCTCATGTTCTACTATGGCCTAGATTTCCACGATCTGGTCCCGAACTTCATCCTCAACATCTCGGAGTTTATCGTCGTGTGCGAGGCCTTCCTCCGCATCAAGCCCCACTTTGGCTTATGGCTGAAGACCTTCAATGCCAAGCCGAAGGTAGTGAGCGGCCCCCAGGCGGAGTGCAGAGGCGCCATGGTGGGCAAGATGCCCAACGTCACATGGCTCAAGGGTTCTTCCTTCATGGAGACCATAAAGGGGTGGCAATCGGGGTGGTTCTATATCACCGAGCCGCGTGACCCCGAATGGGCAGCGCCCCCGAGTTCCGATCTGGCATCCCGACACGGCTCACCTCCTGGCAAGAGAAGGGCCTGTCCTGGGGTAGTTCGGGAGAGCTGACCAGACTCCAAACATGTATCAAAAACATGGTGAGCAAGAAGCTCAAACCCGTCAACATAGTCCAGGTCATGCTCATCCGCCGGATCCTCCCGTGTCAACGATGGGCTTTCAACTTGTGGGAGTTCAACCCGGCAAAGGATGAAATTCTGAACAGGCTCTTTGACACAAGACACGAGGATGCCTGGAAGGTTCTATTCAAGGGCGCCGAGGTTCCCCCTCCCAATACTAAGGATCGCGGATTCTGCACGAAGCGCCAAGCCAGCACGGTAAGCTATTTTTACCTCTTACAGGATACTCATTTTTCATAGTTTGACTCTATGCGGGATCTAAGGTCCCTTACCTTTGACAGGACTAGGTGGAGACGTCGGGGAAGATTAACTGTCTGGCCCCTTTGCCCAAAGACACTGCAGACGGTCTCCTGATGGAGATGCTGACCCCGGCTCCTTACAAGGTGCCGGAGAAGACCAAGAAGGCCAAGGGAACCCGAAAGAGTTCCCGACGCCAGATGATATCGGATTCATCATCCGAGGACTCCTCGGCGCACTCCTCCCCCGAAGACGAGGAGGAAGAAGAAGATGCTCTCCCTTCAGATGCGGGAGACAAGAAAAGGAAGGCCGCCCCAACCGAGGAGGCCGAAGGGTCCAAGAAGGGAAGGACCCTCCTTCTGGACTACTGTCAGGACCGGTTTTTCTGGATATTAATTTCCCAAAAGCGGCCCTTGTGCTCACCAGCCCCAGTATTACTGTTAGCTGATGAGACACCAACTTGTTACAGAAACTCCAAGCAAAATACAAAATATGAAGTACAAGACCATTCTGGCCTACGGGTATAACAATTGGTTTCTAGTGGTTGATGGCGGAAGCGGTTTGCGGATCATCAGCGTCTGTGGGACTCCATTTCCCACAGGAACAGCTGACCAGGATAACCTATCTTCGCGAGGCCGCTATCACCATTGCGTAGGTTCCGGGGCTGTCATCGCAATGCTCCTTTCCACGCAAGAAATCTGGCCAAGACAATAGCCAGGGACAAGCCAGTGAGTAATTTGAATGTACTCGCAAACATTCTGAACACAGGTATAATATGACCACTGTTAATCATGTTTTGAAACATTCTATGATCACTTCGTCAGTTATGAAAATAAGGTTCATGATGCGCGCAAGCAGATCATTCAAATAAAACATGAGTAAAAAATCAGGGTGTAGAAATGAAAAGCACCGATCGGGTGTCTGAAGTGACGCCTCGAAAGGATAACAATATGAAGCATACCTCAGTCGGGCATCTGAGCAACACCACAGAAAGGGCCTATATATAAAAGGAATAACAAGCGTGCCACAGTCGGGCATCTGTGCGACACCACATAATGGGCTTATAAGTAAATGAAATAACAAGCATGCCACAGTCGGGTGTTTGTGCGACACCACATAAAGGGCTTATAAGTAAATGAAATAACAAGCATGCCACAGTCGGGCGTCTGTGCGACACCACAAAAAGGGCTTATAAGTAAATGAAATAACAAGCATGCCACAGTCGGGCGTCTGTGCGACACCACATAAAGGGCTTATATAAGAATAATCACAGTGGGTATCCAGGAGGTAGAACCGTCCCAGGGATACTCAATAATTCAAATAACATAAATGGTTAGTCCATAATAATAATAATCATAATCATCATATGTCACAGGTCATACTCAATGATCTGGTTTAGTAGTTTTTCCTTCGAAGACCGACACTTGACCCATCCCAGACTGTGGTCCTTAACCATGGACATGACTATTCGAATAGGTATAATATCTCTGCAGAGGGTGTACTCTTTACCAATGAGTAACGGATTTCCTTAGTCCATCGGAACTAATTCCGTCTACGGTCTTTTAGTCGAAAACACGCCTGATTGCACACACCAGCTTAACTTTACTCGTGTCTGGAATCAAACACAGCACCTGTTAAGCAAAACTCTAAGTGGGGAGGCTACAATCTCGCGTAGCATGGGATCAAATTTCTATCGAGCACTCTAAGGGGTGCCCCCCTCTTGGTCCCAACCGGAAACACCCATGCCCTCGGACCAAGTGGCATGCCTACCGGCTACAGTCGGTATCTTCCACTATGGCCTCTCTGTACGGTGTGTGCTAGACAGAGGTTGACAACCTACTAAACTGTACCCTACCTATGGCAGGGACAAGTGGCAGCACGAAACAAGTATGGGGGTTACTAGAACAAGACTCGATCTACGGCCGACTCAGGAGGCTTAAGTATTTCCTGCATGATTAGTATAACAAATATGTTTCAATCCAACAGACAGTATCTCTACTCATCATACCTCATCTTGCCATACCGGACACAACCGCCTCGATGGGGAACCAAAGATAAGCTCGTGTCTACCCAAGACAGAGGCTTTCTCGGCTTCCTTCCGGTAGAAAAAAAAGGGATGTGAGAATGATTACTATCACAAACTTATCAAGTTCCACTAATATGAGATCATCAATATGCACTCATTAGTATGATCATGTTCTTACAAAGAAAATAACGGATACTCCATGTCACGGCGGTGTTGTAGCTGTATCAAACATCACACGATAATATTATGCCAGGGTTCAAAAATACTTGCCTTCAAGGTGTGGAGAGGTGAGGTGCTTTCCAAAACTTTTGAAAGTTCTCTTCTCTCTCCAACAAATCCAATTTTCAATAAATTTGAATTAACACATACTTTAAAAACGGTACAAAAAAAGTTGTTTGGAAAATTTTTAAATAAATATGAAAATAAACTATACAATATTTGGGAAAAAACAGAAAAAGAATCAAGTCATTTGGTTTTATATTTTAAAAGTTATAGCCAGTCAAAGTTTAGTCAAATTCTGTTTTTAAAATAAAACAGAAAAAGGGAAAACGCTTCGGGCAGAATACGTCTTTGAAGCAGAGGAGACGTACTCGGGGGTTTGCGCTTCCACTTATGCCAGCGTGGACTCGATCGGGGTCGCTGACAATGGGTCCAGGGGGCCCACTGGTCAGGTTTGACCGGTCGCCCCGCCTCCATCCTCCTCTGGCCGAACAGAGGCGGGGCCTCCGGCGATCAACGGCGGCTCCCCGCGGCTCCAGAGGGTCGGGATGGATCCGTAAGACCGGGGCGGTCCTCCCGGTGGTCGTTGGGTCGGCGGGGGTGGAGGGAGTCGCCGGCAGCGAGCTCCGTGGCGGAGGAGGCTTCGGGAGCAATGTGGGTTTGGGCTACAGTGGTTCCCGAGCAAGTTTGAGGTGTTGGGTGGCTCCGCGAGATCAAGGGGGAGGGGATGGTGGCACTGGTTGGACGGGGGAGGCTCTGGTCGCGTCGAGCGGAGCCGGAGGGTGGCGGCGGCCGAACCCGCCGGAGATGGGGAAGACGGCCTCCTCCCGTCGTTCTCTGGCTGTGGGGGGCACTTGGAGGATGGTATGAGGCTGCCTGAGGGCTTAGACGAGCTCGGGGGCCTCCTTTTATGCAACGAGGTCGGTTCCGACGGTGGCCGTGGATAAGATCATCGGCGACCGCCGTTCGGTATGGGGCAGGGCGACATGGTGGCGACGAGCGCTAGCGGACGGCCTTGCGGATGAGGTCGGGATGTTCCACGAGCGAGCTGGCACGCTGGTGTGGTTCGGGCGGCGCTGTCCATGGCAGAGCCCTGCTGCGGCCGTCGGCGGCTAGCGCCGGTGGCGCTGTGGGGCGCCAGGAGGAGGGGTCCAGGTGGCTCTGCGGTGAGCGAGGAGTCGGGCGCTGGCTACGAGTGGGGAGAGGCCAGAGCGGGCGCGGGGAGGCAGCCGTGCGACGCGGCGGCTCGGTGCCCGCACGTGCAAAATGCGTGCTCTGGGCGCGCCCAGAGCATGCACACGTCGTGCTTGACAAAATGCCAGGGCATTCTAGAGTGCTCAAGCGAGGCTGGCAATTAGCAGGCCTAGGCTAGAGCCATTAGGGAGATTAGTGGACATGCCAGTATGTATAGAGGGGAAGATCACAGTGCAAAACAAAAATCATGCCAAAACTGGCCATGCATACCAGGTGTTTGACAAAATGCTAAGGACAACTAGGCAACTCTTGGGGTGGCCAAATCTTCCAGATTGGGGTCTCTTTAGATGATAGAGAGGGTGGTGAGGTTAATTTGTCAAAAGCAGAAACTTGTTAGTGCAAGTTTTCAAAACTTTAGTTCTGGGTAGAAGGAAAAGGGCATGCTTGCATGCATTTAAAATCCTCCAATGAGTCCACTCTCCTGGACTTAAGGGTTTTGTATGGTGTACTACAAGCAGGGGAAAGCTCATGGTCACTAGGGAAAAATTAATTAGGGATGCAGTAGAAAACACCCAACTGGGCCAGAATGAAAAAGAGGTTGTTTTACTCAAATTTTGCGAAGAACATCACTGGTTTTTTTGCATAAAATTGAATAATATACTCCCATTAATATCCCATAATTTTGGTGGAGGCTAGAAAGAAATATTTAAATGGGTTGTAGTGCAAAATTGCCCACTGGACAAGATTTGAAAACTTGGTGTAGAGCTCAAAATATCCCATGAATGAAATATATTTTGCATAAAAGTGATTTAAAAACATCACATGACATCCCCAAATTTTGGTTGGAATTTTAAATAAATCTATCGAATGGTTGTAGTTCATAAAGAGCTCCAAAACTAATGAAAAATCACTTTAAGGGTTAAAGCTCAGAGAAAAATAATTATGCAAATAAATTCCACTGATAAATAGAAATGTTTTTCTTGAAAGGGCAAACAAGTCCAATAATATATTTGGAAAGTTTTTCACTTGAGGTAAAAACTCCATAATAATAAGGTAAAGAAAGGCCCTGAAACCAAAAGAAAATCTAGAAAATAAAAGTTTAAATTTCCTGACAAAATTTTAATTAATAAAACAAGGTTAAAATTTTGGGGTGTCACAACACTACCCCCCTTAAGAAAAAACTCGTCCTCGAGATTTGCTAAAAGCTGTTTTAAGAAAATATATGCAATAAAATGTGGCTACAGGGAGAGAGCAATAAGTGGTGTAAAACCACAATGTGGAACACTGGCGCTGCGTGGAAAAATCTACGTTAAGGGGGAAAACGAGAGATTTCTACGCTGGATACAGTCAATTTAGAATAACTTCTAAGTTTAAAAATACGCTAGTCGTACCCGGGAGCACAGTGCTCTCACTGGCTGACAGGTGGACCCGGGGTCCACTGTTAGTCTCTTCTTCTCCCTCTGGTTCTCTCTTCTTCCTCTCTCCCGCGCGCTGTCCCGCGCTTTCTCCATCGGCGACGTTTAGCGTGTAGGGCATCTAGGCCGTACCATGGTAGTGCGCGGCGTGGTAGCTGCCAGTGCAGCGTGCACTCACCTCGCGGGCCAGCGTGCTGTCGGCACTGCTCGCGGATTCGCTTCCGAACACCGGCGATCAGACGACGAGCGGCGCTGGTGGACTTCGCCCACCGTACACCGATCTCGAGCTATAAAAACGGCCGAGGTGCTTCTCTCTTTTTCCTCACACCTATCCTCACTTCTCCTTCTCCTTCTTCCTCCTCCATTTCCGTTTACAGGGGCTCGAGATGAGGCTCTAATGGCGAGGGCGGTGCCAGACTAGTACGTGATCCTGGCATGCGGAGGGCTGGCAGCATTGCTGGGGCTCTCCGTGCTCCTGTGTGTGATGATCCTCGATGATCGTTGTGATGCTGCCGCTCGAGTGTTGGCTCTTCGCGGTTTTGGTGATCACGAGGAGTAGGTGTGGTGTCGGGTGCTAACTGTTGTCGGTATGCTGGGTAACTTGTACCCGGATCATTACCCACTAATCTCTCCTTCAGAGACTGTGGTGTATTAGGGAGATGATTTGCCAGATGCAACACATTTACGTGGTGTTGCAGGTAGTGTATGTGTTCGAGTGGGTGTAGTTGTGAGTCTGTTGCCGTGGTGCTGCGTGAATAAAAATCCATGTCGTAAGGAGATATATGCTGTAGCAACTCAGGGAAAAGAAATCTCACTCCAGGATTTTTTTTGCGAGAGAAAATTAGTTAGACAAAATTTACAACTGCAAAAACTACTCACAATACTTGAAACCAAATATTTATCTCATCCCACAAGATTTAGAATAACACACATGAGCTACAACACTTAACTAAATGCGAGAATAAAAGAACATAGCAGTGACGTTTAGAATGAAAATGGCAACTGAACGGGGTCCCGAGAAAAGGTCTCTGGTACTGGGGCACACTCTTCTTCTAACAGGGGAAGCGGTTTGATCAGTCGATGAACGCGTCTCTCTTGGTCGGGTCTCAGTGGTCTGCCGATGGCAATCTGAGGATTTAAATCAGCGAGGCTCTGGAGATAACCCATTACTCACTGGGTCAAACACTCTTGAGCGATGACATACTGGACAAGGTTGGCCAGTACTGGGTCTCTCTCAATTCGTCCACCGGGAAAAGATGTCACTTCCCCGGGTGCTGCACGGCTCAGAAAGTAATAATACTCTCGTTCGCTGGCATAGGGTACCGCGAATCGAAGGCGAACAAGCGCTTCATGTGCAGCCGCTTCTATGGCCATCTGCGGAGTAGGCATAGATTTCCCCAGGAAGGAGACTTCCGCTGGGTATTGATTTCAGTTTACGGGAGGGATGTGTACTGTTGCCCAATATTTCGAGGTGGATGCGGTGATCCTCGACTTGAGCAGCTCGTACTGGGTGGCTGGGTAGAACCCATGGTACTGCAGGTAAAGTCCCACAATATTTTAACAAAGCTACCTGGGGTTGCATCTGGGGTTCTCAGATAAATGCTAGGGCTCGTCATGGCAAGAAATGGTTGTGAGGGTGGTGCACAAGACGAGGGGTACTTGGCACGGTGATGAGGTGGCCTTTTATATAGCAACTGGGCTGGGTTATTTACCGCGGTGAGGGGCAACTGTTTTGTCGGTTCTACTTTCATGGGGGTCGGGGTCAAGGCCACAGATACACACATCTCACAAAAGTGACGTGTTACTGTGGGTGCCGTCGGGGTTGGTTTTGGTAGCTACGCCCGAAATAAAAAAATGCAACCATACATCAACACACTTATGCACAGCTACCATTAAAATAGGGGCGCACATGGAGGCAACATTGCGGCGATACAAGGTCACACAATTTATAGGGTGTGGGGTACACTAAGACTCGGTACTACTCGAGTGACTTAGTCTACCTCGTTTATATCCAAGCGGGCGTGCCTTGTGGATGTCGAGGCTTCTCCATTGGCCTCACTGTCGGGGTTACCTGGAGGAGGTTGAGGAACTGCAGGGTCGGGGTAGCGATGATGACCATCACGGGGATTGTTGGCCACAATCCCGTTGGAGTGCGTTCCCAAAAGGCGACGAAGCACTTCTGGGGTCATCAAAGCACCTTGGTTGATGGCTGGGGCTGACCTCAAGGTCTCGATCGGTTGTCCGAATAGCATGACTGGTTTGTCGGCATCAGGCTCATCTTCTCTTCTTGCCGGGGCTCGGCGAACCAGCTCTCCACGAGCTGCGATCATATCAAGGGTGATTTGATCGAACAGTCCCTCTAGTGCCCTTACATAGTGCACTAGATGCAATAATGCAGGATCCGTCTCGTGATCTCCATTGGCAACTTGGGGTGGTCTACCATACCCATCACGGCTGGGGTAGTAGTAGAAGGAGCGACAATTAACTCTGGGCAACAAGTGCCGGAGTTGAACTATAGCTTCTCGAGCAGCTAATTGGATGGCTTGTGGCTCAAAGCAAGTTGTCCTTCCGGTGAACCTATAGGGGCGTTCTGGTGATAGACCCCTACCATAGATGTGCATAGTGGCCCAAAATTGGCGGCTCACACCGCTCATGGACCCTTGGTACACAACATATTCTGGGGGCTCTTCTAATGCAAAGGCACGGCGGGTGAGGTTTGCTAGCACGGTCACAAAACCTTCAAGGTTGGTTGCTGTGGTCTCATTGTGAACAATGGGTCCTGGCATTATAGCTCGGTTTGGGGTAGAGGTTGTGCTGTGCTGGGTTGAGGCTAGCATGCCCTTTTTATAAAAAAAGGGGACAGAGTCTTCCTTCGCACGCTTGTGAAAAAGACTATTTAGGGGCCGGTCACTGGCGCGTGATCGATAGGCTAGGCTGATAGGTTGGGCACCGACTGCCAAAAGGTGTTGGGTCACTGTGTGGCTATCTTACACGAGAAGCTTGGCCGGGGTCTGGTTAAGGTCTAGTCGGTTGGTTTACCTAGGTTTTTCGACCTGGCTAAGATAGGATTAGCCAATGGTCAGCCTGACTCTGATACCAAGTTTGTCAGGACCGGTTTTTCGGGATATTAATTTCCCAAAAGCGGCCCTTGTGCTCACCAGCCCCAGGATTACAGTTAGCTGATGAGACACCAACTTGTTACAGAAACTCCAAGCAAAATACAAAATATGTAGTACAAGACCATTCTGGCCTATGGGTACAACAATTGGTTTCTAGTGGTTGATGGCGGAAGCGGTTTGCGGATCATCAGCGTCTATGGGACTCCATTTCCCACAGGAACAACTGACTAGGGTAACTCCTATCTTCGCGAGGCTTCTATCACCATTGCGTAGGTTCCGGGGCTGTCATCGCAACGCTCCTTTCCACGCAAGAAATCTGGCCAAGACAATAGCCAGGGACAAGCCATGAGTACTTTGAATGTACTCGCAAGCATTATGAACACAGGTATAATATGACCACTGTTAATCATGTTTTGAAACATTCTATGATCACTTTGTCAGTTATAAAAATAAGGTTCATGATGTGCGCAAGCAGATCATTCAAATAAAACATGAGTAAACAATCAAGGTGTACAAATGAAAAGCACCGATCGGGTGTCTGAAGCGACGCCTCGAAAGGATAACAATATGAAGCATGCCTCAGTTGGGCGTCTGAGCGACACCACAGAAAGGGCCTATATATAAAAGGAATAATAAGCATGCCACAGTCGGGCGTCTGTGCGACACCACATAAAGGGCTTATAAGTAAATGAAATAACAAGCATGCAACAGTCGGGCGTCTGTGCGACACCACATAAAGGGCTTATAAGTAAATGAAATAACAAGCATGCCACAGTCGGGCGTCTGTGCGACACCACATAAAGGGCTTATATAAGAATAATCACAGTGGGTATCCAGGAGGTAGAACCGTCCCAGGGATACTCAATAATTCAAATAACATAAATGGTTAGTCCATAATAATAATAATCATAATCATCATATGTCACAGGTCATACTCAATGATCTGGTTTAGTAGTTTTTCCTCGGAAGACCGACACTAAGACCGACACTTGACCCATCCCAGACTGTGGTCCTTAACCATGGACATGGCTATTCGAATAGGTATAATATCTCTGCAGAGGGTGTACTCTTTACTCGTGTCTGGAATCACCCACGACATCTGTTAAGCAAAACTCTAAGTGGGGAGGCTACAATCTCGCGTAGCATGGGATCAAATTTCTATCACACGCTCTAAGGGGTGCCCCCCTCTTGGTCCCAACCGGAAACACCCATGCCCCCGGACCAAGTGGCATGCCTACCGGCTGCAGTCGGTATCTTCCACAATGGCCTCTCTGTACGGTGTGTTCTAGACAGGGGTTGACAACCTACTGAACCGTACCCTACCTACGGCAGGGATAGGTGGCAGCATGAAACAAGTATGGGGGTTACTATAACAAGACTCAATCTACGGCCGACTTCGGAGGCTTAATTATTTCCTGCTTGATTAGTATAACAAATATATTTCAATCCAACAGACAGTATCTCTACTCATCATACCTCATCTTGACATACCGGACACAACCGTCTCGACGGGGAACCAGACATAAGCTCGTGTCTACCCAAGACAGAGGCTTTCCCGGCTTCCTTCCGGTAGACAAAAAAGGCATGTGAGAATGATTACTATCGCAAACTTATCAAGTTCCAGTAATATGAGATCATCAATATGCACTCATGAGTATGATCATGTTCTTACAAAGAAAATAACGGATACTCCGTGTCACGGCGGTGTTGTAGCTGTATCAAACATCACACGATAATATTATGCCAGGGTTCAAAAATGCTTGCCTTCAAGGTGTGGAGAGGTGAGGTGCTTTCCAAAACTTTTGAAAGTTTTCTTCTCTCTCCAACAAATCCTATTTTGAATAAATTTGAATTAACACATACTTTAAAAATAGTACAAAAAAAGTTGTTTGGAAAATTTTGAAATAAATATTTGGGAAACAAGAGAAAAAGAGTCAAGTCATTTGGATTTAAATTTTAAAAGTTATAGCCAGTCAAAGTTTAGTCAAATTCTGTTTTTAAAATAAAACAGAAAAAGGGAAAACGTTTTGGGCAGAATACGTCTTGGAAGCAGAGGAGATGTATTCGGGGGTTTGCTCTTCCACTTACGCTAGCGTGGACTCGATCGGGGTCGCTGACAGTGGGTCCAGGGGGCCCACTTGTCAGCTTTGACCGGTCGCCCCGCCTCCATCCTCCTCTGGCTGAACAGAGGTGGGGGCTCCAGCGATCAACGCCGGCGAACGGCGGCTCCCTGCGGCTCCAGAGGGTCGGGATGGATTTGCAAGACCGGGACGGTCCTCCCGGTGGTCGTTGGGTCGGCGGGGGTGGAGGGAGTCGTCAGCGGCGAGCTCCGCGGCGGAGGAGGCTTCGGGAGCAATGTGGGTTTGGGCTACGGTGGTTCCCGAGCGAGTTTGAGGTGTTGGGTGGCTCCGCGAGATCGAGGGGGAGGGGATGCTGGCACTGGTTGGATGGGGGAGGCTCTGGTCGCGTCGAGCGGAGCCGGAGGGTGGCGGCGGCCGAACCTGCCAGAGATGGGGAAGACGGCCTCCTCCCGTCGTTCTCTGGCTGTGGGGGGCACTTGGAGGATGGTATGAGGCTGCCTGAGGGCTTAGACGAGCTCGGGGGCCTCCTTTTATAGTGCAATGAGGTCGGTTCTGACGGTGGCCGTGGATAAGATCGTCGGCGACCGCCGTTTTGTAGGGGGCAGGGCGACGTGCCGGCGATTAGCGCTTGCGGACGGCCTTGCGGATGAGGTTGGGCTGTTCCATGAGCGAGCTGGCGCGCTGGTGTGGTTTGGGCAGCGCCGTTCACGGCAGAGCCCTGCTGCGGCCATCGGCGGCTAGCGTCGGTGGCACTGTGGGCGCCAGGACGAGGGGTCCAGGCAGCTCTGCAGTGAGGTGGGAGTCGGGGCGCTGACTGCGAGTGGGGAGAGGCCAGAGCGGGCGCCGGGAGGCAGCCGTGCAACGCGGCGGCTCGGCGCCCGCACGTGCAAAACACGCGCTCTGGGCACGCCCAGAGCACGCACACGTCGTGCTCGACAAAATGCCAGGGCATTCTAGAGTTCTCGAGCAAGGCTGGCAATTAGCAGGTCTAGGCTAGAGGCATTAGGGAGATTAGTGGACATGCCAATATGTACAGAGGGGCAAGATCACAGTGCAAAACAAAAATCATGCCAAAACTGGCCATGCATACCAGGTGTTTGACAAAATGCTAAGGACAACTAGGCAACTCTTGGGGTGGCCAAATCTTCCAGACTGGGGTCTCTTTAGATGATACAGAGGGTGGTGAGGTTAGTTTGTCAAAAGCAGAAACTTGTTAGTGCAAGTTTTGCAAAACTTCAGTTCTGGTCAGATGGAAAAGGGCATGCTTGCATGCATTTAAAATCCTCCAATGAGTCCACTCTCCTGGACTTAAGGGTTTTGTATGGTGTACTACAAGCAGGAGAAAGCTCATGGTCACTAGGGCAAAATTAATTAGGGATGCAGTAGAAAACACCCAACTGGGCCAGAATGAAAAGAGGTTGTTTTACTCAAATTTTGCGAAGAACATCACTGGTTTTTTTGCATAAAATTGAATAATATACTCCCATTAATATCCCATAATTTTGGTGGAGGCTAGAAAGAAATATTTAAATGGGTTGTAGTGCAAAATTTCCCACTGGACTAGATTTGAAAACTTGGTGTAGAGCTCAAAATATCCCATGAATGAAATATATTTTGCATAAAAGTGATTTAAAAACATCACATGACATCCCCAAATTTTGGTTGGAATTTTAAATAAATCTATCGAATGGTTGCAGTTCAGAAAGAGCTCCAAAACTAATGAAAAATCACTTTAAGGGTTAAAGCTCAGAGCAAAATAATTATGCAAATAAATTCCACTGATAAATAGAAATGTTTTTTCTTGAAAGGGCAAACAAGTCCAATAATATATTTGGAAAGTTTTTCACTTGAGGTAAAAATTCCATAATAATAAGGTAAAGAAAGGCCCTGAAACCAAAATAAAATCCAGAAAATAAAAGTTTAAATTTCCTGGCAAAATTTTAATTAATAAAACAAGGTTAAAATTTTGGGGTGTCACAACTACTCCACCACCGCTGCCGATGGCGAAGATGAGTGGCTGCTCAGGGCCAAGCCCCTGGCGAAATCGTAAGTATCCGGATGCCAGAGTGGTTCATAGCATACCTTTGTCGCACCGCTTCTCCTATCGCCGAATTATGATTATGCAGACTGCCACGAGCCTGCATCGATGTATCGTCGGACGGCTCCCTGGGCTTGTCGGATATGGATAGCGATCCACTTCCGACCGCCACCTCCCCTTGCCCTGCGGACAACGCCGAGGTATTGTCTCAAGAGGCACTGGGTCGAGGGGAGACCGTCCCGGAGGCACCTCAAGGCGACCTTCCGGACTCCGGGAGTAGAGGGAGCAAGGCTCCCGAGGGCTCTGAGTTTGGCCCTCAGCCGAAGACCGTGCCGGAACCTCTAATGGTTCCGTACTCAGGCAGGCGGCCTCCGTCTAAGAGGGGCAAGACGCCTGTGCCGGTGACCTCTGTCCATCCAGAGGCACCGGACAATCTGATGGGAGCGCTTCACAGCACTTCCATCGACGAAGAGCACCGCACTATTATGAGTGCGATGGTTCAGAAGGTTCAGGCTGCCAAGAGCGGGCTGACTGAAGCCTGTGCCAGCCTTCTAACTGGTTTTGAGGTAATTTTTTGAAATATGGGGAAAAATATTACTGCATAGACAGTAGCCCCTGATGCTATGTTCGGTGTTCATGAAGAAAAGCCGAACAGAGGATCAAATTATATCGCAGGAGTCTAATATAAGTATGTCAATATGCGTATGCAGGCTTCGCTGCTGGCATCTGCCGCACTGACTGCGGAGGTCGCCGCACTGAAGCAGGACCTTAAAGGGTCCAAGGACGAGCTCGGCTTTTCCAAGAGGCAGCTCGAAGAGAACAAAGGTAAGTAGTACCTAGTCTATGGATATGTATAAAAAGAACGCGATTGCAAAATGACAGGATCATCATGAATTTGCCAGGGGCCACGACATAAGTGGCAACCCTAAAGAAAGCGCTGTCCGAGGCCGAAGATAAAGCGGCCAAGGAGCACACCGAGCGGGAAAGGCAAGAGGCTCGGGTGGGCGAGGTGTAGCAAGAGCTCCAAGCTCTCGTGACGAAGCACGAGGCGTTGGATCTTGACTCGAAGACGCGAGAGTCTGAGCTTGCCGCGGCCCTCGAGAGCGCAAAGAGTGCCAAGGCCGAAGCCCAAAAGGCCCTCCAGGAGATTGACGCGATGAAGAAAATAGCGGCAGGTAAGGCATTCTATATGCAAAGCAAGCATGTGAAAGTAAATTACCTATTACTAACCCGAATCCGAAGCTCTCTAGGAGCATTCGTAGATTTGCCCCGCAGCGTGTCGGATGCCACACAGTTTTACCAGGCCGAGGAGGGAAGCTCAACAGAGAAGCTGTTCTGGTCTCAGTATACTGGGACCGAACACCCGATGCCTATGAGCGACCAGCTAAAGCAGCTGGGCGAGCTACACAAGGCAGCCGAACAAGCCATGAAGGGCTTTATAGTCCGGCTGTGGCTTGGCGACGCCCTTCCGAACAGCTACTTCGGCCTGGTGAGGCGGCTTGTGGATGCCTGCCCACGGCTGGAAGTCGTCAAGCGGTCCGTCTGCATCAAAGGTGCACATCGGGCTTTTGCCCGTCTGAAGGTGCAATGGGCCAAGCTAGACACCGTGAAGTTGATCAAGGAAGGACCGCCACAGGGCAAGGAGCATCGCACCCCCGAAATGTATTATGAGGGTGTCTTGAAGGGTGCTCGTCTTGTAGCGGACGAATGTCCAAAGGATGTAATATTTGAGTAAACTTGCTCGTGAGATCATGCTGGAGGGGATTGTTGCCATCTTCGGCACTATCCGGAGTGTTATTATCTCATGTGCCAGTATCACCACTTTTGCTTTGGCGGGACTTAGAGCGGCGCCGCTGACGTCGGCACTTGGGTTGCTTCTTGGAGGGGTCATCCTCTGATGTCTCATCGCCATTACCTTCTTTGGGTGTGTCCACCATGTATATATCGTATGATGAGGTGGTTGTCCAATGCCCTGTGGGCAGTGGTTCCTCTTCGTCTCCCACATCGTCGTCCATACCGTCGATGTCTTCTGAGTCGAAGTCGAGCATGTCGGTTAAGTCGTCGACAGTGGCTACTAAGTGGGTGGTGGGTGGGCAGTGAATTTCTTCATCATCTGCATCCCAATCCTGCCGGACATAGTTCGGCCAGGATCCTCCTAACAAGGAGAGAGACCTTAATGAGTTCAGTATGTCGCCAAAGTGCGAGTTCTGAAAAATATCCGCGGAGGTAAACTCCATGATCAGCGCCCAATCGGATTCGCTTGGAACAGGCGCAGGCCGTTCGGAGTCCGTGGCCGGAGAAGGGTCCGGCAGTCTGACAACACGGCTCTCACGCAGGGTAAGGTCGATGTTCGGCTCGATCGCCGCTGAGGGTAAGGCCTCCGTGGTGGGGTCCATCCACCCGTCCATGGACGACGCAACTAGCTCTGAATTGAGGGTCGGAGCGGCTGCCGGTGCGATCTCTTGAACACTGTCTGATGGTAGAGATAAATCATACTCACCGTGACCGCGTGGCACACAAGGCAGAGGCTTGAATCCGTCGAAGATCAAGTCTCCGCGAATATCAGCCATGTAGTTTAAGCTTCCAAATCTGACCTGGTGGCCAGGGGCATAACTTTCGATCTGCTCCAGATGGCCAAGCGAGTTAGCCCGCAGTGCGAAGCCGCCGAACACAAAGATCTGTCCGGGGAGAAAAGTCTCACCCTGGACAGCATCGCTATCGATGATAGAAGGAGCCATAAAGCCTAACGGCGACGACATAGAGGAACTCTCAATGAAAGCACCAATGTCGGCATCAAAACCGGTGGATCTCGGGTAGGGGGTCCCGTACTGTGCGTCTAAGGCGGATGGTAACAGGAGGTAGGGGACACGATGTTCTACCCAGGTTCGGGCCCTCTTGATGGAGGTAAAACCCTACGTCCTGATTGATTTATTCTTGATGATATGAGTATTACAAGAGTTGATCTACCACGAGATCAGAGAGGCTAAACCCTAGAAGCTAGCCTATGGTATGATTGTATGTTGTCCTACGGACTAAAACCCTCCGGTTTATATAGACACCGGAAATGGCTAGGGTTACACAAGGTCGGTTACAAAGGAGGCGATATACATATCCGTATTGCCTAGCTTGCCATCCACGCCAAGTAGAGTCCCATCTGGACACGAGACGTAGTCTTCAATCTTGTATCTTCATAGTCTAACAGTCCGGCCAAAGGGTATAGTCCGGCTGTCCGGAGACCCCCTAATCCAGGACTCCCTCACATCTCAAGTTTTCCTTAAGAGCAAGCAAGATCAACTTGCATATCTGATCTAGTCTACACTGAGGATTGAGACGGGCTTGGCCACCCTGACTCAAATCCAGGAGAGCTTGGAGAGGATCATAGAAACCAAATTTTATGATCTTGATTTGAAGGTAACTGAGATTCAAACAACAGTTGAGCCACTCCAGGAGGAAGCAGAAGAGAAGAGAGGGAAGGCAACTACTGATGCATTTCGGCGTGTGCCTAGTGGACAGAGGTCTGCTGCAGTGCATGTATCTGATACAAGAGCAACAACATCAGCACCAGCAGCCACAACCTCAATACCACCTCCAGCAGCCACTCCACCAGCTCCAACTACATCAATGGATTCCTTTGTCCTTGGAGTTCTCTCTACACCACCTCCCGAAGACCAAGCCTGAGAGACGCATAGCACTATGCATATTTGAAGTTTTTGGTAACTTGTTGCCAAAGGGGGAGAAATATGTATAGATCATAGGCTTCGAGAGAGTGTTTTGCTTCTTTGCCTTTTGGTTGAACTTTTTATTGTATGCCTGCGTGAGATACTTTATGTCCTTGTGTGATCATGTGATTGATCAAATGCTACTTTAATGCTTGCTGGGATGATACTATCTTTTATATCTGTATATGATCATTCATTTTGCTTGGTGATGAGTGCATGCTTTTAAGTTATATCATTTTTTGAGCGCTCCACCAAGATGTATGTGACATGGAAGAGTGACCCATGATCCTAATCGATTGTGCATTTGCATTCAAAAGAAAACTTTAAATCATGCACACATTTAGGGGGAGCTCTTGCTTATCACATACTTCTCAAAGCGACGATGTATTTCAATCTTATTATCATTTGTTGAAGCTTTGATCTATATGTTGTCATCAATTACCAAAAAGGGGGAGATTGAAAGTGCAACTATCCTTGGGTGGTTTTGGTAATTCCTAACAACATATAGCTCATTGAGCTAATACTATTTCAAGATAAATATTTTATGAAAGCTAAATGATTGGCATGGCATGGATTAGAAATGTGGACCCCTCTGTCAGAGCCCTAGATTAGTCTTTGCTTGACTTTGCTTGATCATCAAGTCATCATGTTTAAATTCAAAGGAAATTTGAATTGGGGATGACCAAGCCCTGGCACTAAATCAATTCAAATAGGTTCAACTCAAAATATTTTCAATGAACCTAGAATGCCCTCCAAAAATGTTCATTATTTATGGAAAAGAGTGAAAACCATAACCAGTGATGATTCACATTTTTCTATGGTATTTATGGTCTCTGAATTAATCTAATAAGTATTTGCATTGGAGTTATAAATTCCTATAATTATATTTTTAGCTCCAATAATTCTGAAACATTTTGTGAGTCTCTACAATAACCCATCTAGCTCCCACAATATTTTTTAGAAGCAACAAAATTGAATTGGTTTCAAAACCAAATTCAAAACACATATGCAAAATAGAAAAGCAGAAACAGAAATGGGGAAAGAGGGAACTAACCTGGCGGCCCGCTGCTGTACCTGCTGGCCCGGCCCACCTGGCCCTCCTGCCAGTCATCTTTCTCCTCTGCCAGTAGGCAGAGGCAGCACAAAGCGCGCACGCGCCCAAGCGCACCATGCCTCCACCTGCTTGCCTGCCTCCCCCCAACGCAACACCATGAGCCCTCTCAGCGGTGCCGTCCGGATCGAACCCTCCCTCTCTTTCGTTCTCTCGCACTCTCCCTCGCTCTCATCCCCTCCTCTCTCTCTCACGTGCATGGCCGAACATCATCGTCGCTGCCGCTTGCAGTTGCCGCGGCCAGAGCCACCTCCTCTCCCTCCGCCCAAGTCCAGAAGCTCCGCCTCGTCTGCCTTGTCCTCTCCGTCGACTCACGCGATGCCGGACGCCTCGAAGCGCCGCCCCTGACGCCTTCTTCTCCCTCGGGTTGCCGAGATCACCTCCGCCATCCCACTCGCCTCATACCTCCTCCGAGCTCTCCATCTGCACTACTGCAATCCCCGTGAGCCACTGACCCGAACCCCCCCCCCTCTTCGACGCTCCGTTTACACGCCGTAGTCGTTGTTCCGCCGGAGACGGAACCGCATTGCCGCCAAGCTTCCCGCGGTCGTGGCCACAGCCGCGGCAACCCCCAACCGAGCACACCCACGTGTTCACCGCACCACGCAGGTGCCATAGGAGCCAAGCACAACATCACACATGGGCATCGCAGCCCCATGCCCGCATGCCCCCGAACTCTGGCCGCCGCACAGCTTGCTGCCGCCGCTGCCACAGGCCACCCCAGCTCCCACCGCTTACTTCCATGGATGTGCGCGAAGCCCAGCAACCCATAGCCACAGACCACGTGTGAAACAGTGCTCTGTAGTGCTGTCCCGAGCAACTCCGGTGATCCCCACCATTGTTGTGGTCGCCGGCGTCAACTGCTGACGTGGCACTAGTTTAGTTAGCACTAATGACCCCGCTAAACACCCCCATAGGCACTGCCATGTGGGCCCCTATGCCTGTTTAGGTTAGTTTAATTCATGTTTAGATTAGTGCTAATCTTGCGGACCCCGCATGTCGGCTCCAACTTTGACCAAGTCAGCGTTGACCGGTCCCACTTGTCATCCACCCAAACCAGCCCTGAGGCACTGACGTGTGGGTCCCAGCCGTCGGGTTTGACCTGGCCGACCCAGTTGACCTGCTGATGTCACCCTGACGCAGTGCTGATGCGGTAAATCCTTTTTTGGAATTAGTTTAATTCTAATTAATCAGAAAATCCAGAAAAAGGCTTAAACTTCAAAAAAATCATAGAAAATAATCTATAGCTCAAAATGAAAAGATTTATATGTGAAAAATTATCAAAAAAATCCAATCTATCCATTGGTACTGGTTTCATGCATGTTAAAGCAACTTAACCTTGCTGTATAGTTCAAAACATGTTAATGCACTTTGGATTTCATAGTTTGAATTTGAATTTGAACCTTTGGTTCAAATCAACCCAAACCCTTCTGTTTCTAGTTGCATTAGCTCAAACCACAACATATTTCCATGTCATGATCATGCATCATATTTTTGCATTGCATTGATTGTGTTCTTTCTCTATTTGCCGGTATTTGTCCCCTCTCAGTAGACGTGATTCCGACGATGAGATCGATGACACCTATGAAGAGCTATTATTATCTTTAGAAGTGCCGGGCAAGTAGAACTCCCTTGTTCATTCTGATACAATGCCATTCTCTCGCTCCTGGTCTCTTTTACTGCATTTGGAAAACAACGATTCAACTATTACATGGTGCGGTAGTTGAACACGTTTCCTCTGCATGACCTTTCATTGCCACAGTAAATAGATGAAACCCACTAGCATGAGTAGGAGTTGTTTGAGCCCTGATGTGCCTACTCACTCATGCTTGTTTGTCATGCCTGCTATTGCTTAGAGTCGTGTCAGGTCTGATTCATTGGGGATGAATTGGAAAGTTGTGAACATGTCCTACTGTTGAGAGCTAAGTGTGTGAACACGATTTGGTAAAGGTAGCGGTGACAGGCCATGTAGGAGTACATGGTGGTTGTCTCATTGAAACCGTCCTCAGGAACTGAGTTCTGTGTTTGTGATCCATGAACAGCTACTACCATGCATTGGAATGCTTAAGTGCCCCTCTCGACTTATTAATCGCCTTGATCACTGTCCAGGAGTTGCAACTAGTTTCTGGTGCTTGTAGGATATGTGTTGAGGGCCGTGCGTAGCGCTGACCCTAGGGGTGGGCTATCATGCGGTAGAGACACGAGGCACGGTGTACCGGGATGCCCGTTTGGTGCCTCGGGAACCCTGAACTCATTGTTTGGGGCCGTGAGCGAAACCCCGGCCGGATCTCCTTGCAGATGGAACCCGAATAGGCGATAAACCTGGACTAGAGACTTGTTTGGTTAGTCAGTTCGTGGCCGACACCCTCGCTAGGCTTCCGCTTGAAGGTTGCCGAGTACATGTCGTGTAAACGACGATAAGTGGTGAGAGCATGTGTGAAGAAGTACACCCCTGCAGGGTTAACATCATCTATTCGAATAGCGGCATCCGCGCTAAAGGACTTCTGGGTTGCCTATATAGTTCATAGACAAGTGAAAGTGGATACTCTAAAATGTGCAAGATGAGCGTGAGTTCTATGGATGGCGTTCTCGTAGGGAGATGGGAGCGGATCCATAGTGGTGTATTGATTGGTAAATATGTGGACTCGTGTGCGCCACATCAAAAGAATTACTTGCAGTCATAGTTTAGGATAGCCACCGAGTCAAAGCTGGCTTGCTGCAGTTAAACCCCACCACCGCTTTGTTGATACTGATGCATATGTAGCTAGTTCTGATGTAAGTCTTGCTAGGTACATTTGTACTCACGTTTGCTTATTTTATGTTTTCCAAAGAGACTTCAGTCTCACTAGTAGTTCCACGTGGACTTCGATGTTTAGCTTGTTACCTTAGCTACAATCTTGTGCCCTCGGCAGGGTCTTGTAGATAGTCAGGCTTCTCAGCCTTTTTCATTTGTAGTTGCTGTACTCAGACATGTTTATGCTTCCTCTTTGTTGCTTGTATGCTCTGTATGTTGGGTCATGAGACCCATGTTTGTAATACTTGGCTCCTCGGAGCCTAATGAATAAATACTTTGAGTTGTAGAGTTTCTTTGTGATGCCATGTTGTATTTGCACATATAGAGCATATTCTGTGTATGTTTTGAAATGCTTGGTATGTGTGGGATCCGACAACCTACTTGTTTATCCTTAGTAGCCTTTGTTACCAGGAAATGTCTCCTAGTTCTTCCACTGAGCCATGGTAGCTTGCTACTGCTCTGGAATACTTAGGCTGGCCGGGATGTGTCCTTCTTCGTTCCTGTGTCTGTCCCTTCGGGGAAATGTCACGCGGTGTCTACCGGAGTCCTGTTAGCCTGCTACAGCCCAGATTCACTCGCTGATGACCGACACGTTCGTTGCTGGGTCATGTATGCATGTTCCTGTAAGTTAGTGCCACTTTGGGTTTACGACTAGCCATGTCGGCCCGGGTTCTCTGTCATATGGATGCTAGTGACACTATCATATACGTGAGCCAAAAGGCACAAACGGTCCTGGGCCAGGTAAGGTGGCACCCGTGGGAATACTGTGCGTGAGGCCACAAAGTGATATGATGTGTTACATGCTAGACCGGTGTGACTTGGGATCGGGGTCCTGACAGCTTTGGTATCAGAGCCTGACTGCCTGTAGGACTACCAAGCCAAACTGGTCGAAGTCGAGTCTAGAAATGCTTTAGTTATATATAGGGGAATTGATTGTGGGAAGGAACATAATGCACTTTTTACTTCTTTACCTTATGGCCTTCTGATCCGAGTCATCCTATCTTTTCTATGGGGTGAAGGAACTAGGCTTTCTCTTCTTCTATCAGGATCACGTGTTACTAACCCGTAGACTTATAGGATTGATGAATTCAAGTCCCAATTCAGTTTCTAGTAATTCTGTGTGTTAACAGTTGGTCTTGGAACCTTGATTTTGTGGTGTTGAGTGGTCATGCCACTATTTTACAGGATGTCTCAAGTCTATTTCGAGCATTTGCAGTCGTTATGCTGTCCGAGTCATTCCAGGTTTCTAAATAGTCTGATGCATTTGCAAATCCCTTCTTTCCGTTCCCGATGTCCCTTTGGGCCAGTTAAACCACACTAATCATTGAGTTGAGGTACTCTATTGCCTCGACATATATGTTGGATCTATTATTATGACCCTAGGTGTTTCAGGGATTCACCTAGTAATCTAGCCATGTTTTGTGTTCCCGGTGTGATGATTTTGGCCACCATTCTGGAAAGCATCCCGTGATGCCATTTAGTTAGTAGGCCTTCCATTTATGTGTTCTTAAGTGTAAGTGCATCTAGTGCCCCTTAGTGATTTTTGTGTATTGAAGACTTATAGCTTAAGGGACTGATGCGTTTGTGAGTGTACACAGGTCTATAAGTCTATGAGGAGTTTGATATTTAAAGACAAAGTCGACCCCTAAAAATGAAGTTCTTCGACTGAAGACTTTGGATTTCTGAAGACTTTGAAAGTGAAGAAATTGGTGTGATCCTGAAAACTTGGTATTCATTCGAGGAACATGAAGCATGAAGACTTTTGTTTTCTTTGTTTTATTTTCTCTTTCTTGAGTCATAGGAAACACCATGTGTTAAAGGGGGTCAAGGAAATACTAAGGAAAAATTTCCAAGTGATGCTCAACTCAAATCCTACACCTACCAATCCCTTCGAGTGACGCCATTGAAATCTCATACAGCTCAGCCAATTTCTTAAGTGACAGAGAAGAAGTTCCTCTGGTCTCTGAGTGAGGGAGTCCTGGATTAGGGGGTCTCCGGACAGCCGGACTATATCCTTTGGCTGGACTGTTGGACTATGAAGATACAAGATTGAAGACTTCGTCTCATGTCCGAATGGGACTCTATTTGGCGTGGAAGGCAAGCTAGGCAATACAGATATGTATATCTCCTCCTTTGTAACCGACCTTGTGTAACCCTAGCCCCCTCTGGTGTCTATATAAACCGGAGGGTTTTAGTCCGTAGGACAACATACAATGATACCATAGGCTAGCTTCTAGGGTTTAGCCTCTCCCATCTCGTGGTAGATCGACTCTTGTAATACTCATATCATCAAGAATAAATCAAGCAAGACGTAGGATTTTACCTCCATCAAGAGAGCCGAACCTGGGTAAAACATCGTGTCCCCTGCCTCCTGTTACCATCCGCCTTAAACACACAGTTTGGGACCCCCTACCCGAGATCTGCCGGTTTTTACACTGACATTGGTGCTTTCATTGAGAGTTCCTCTGTGACGTCACCATAAGGAAGGATGCCTCATCTCATTGTTAAAAACAACATTACCGCTGGGAGAGCTCTGGCTGTCGGCCAAACTCTCCGGCTAGGCAGTTTTGTCATGACTGCCTGTTCGGCCGCTGCATCGATGATGACTTCTCCGGTCATCAAAAACAGCATCCACATCGGCTCGAAATTCGCTGAGCAGATGGATCCAATGGAGCTCTCTTCCCTAAACAAACTCTTGGATCGCCTCGCTGCCTTGGGAGTCGCTACAGACTGTGATCGGATTGGGCTTAAACCCGATCAAAGGGAGATTAACTCTCCATCGGTCACCCATCACGTTGTGGTGGTGGAGGAACAATACGGCAACTCTTCCTCTATTTTGAGGACTAACTATGTCCGGATTCCTGAGCTCTCCGAGCCAGATACCCGCTTACGGGAGGACATCAGCCAAGCCTTGAACCTAGAATCAGGCAGCGGGCCAGACTTATCGGGCAGCACTCCGGAACCCGAACTTCCAAGATTGGAAACTCCTCAGCCCCTGGGTCTCAGATCGGGTAGGGGCTCGGACTCAATTCCACCCACCCACCCAGACATAAACGATCTTTCCCACATCAAGCAAGAGCCCCATGAAACAGTACATCATTATTGGGCCAGATTCCTCCTTGTGATGAACAAGGTTAAGGACTGTTGCGAGGAAGATGCAATCTCACTTTTCTGCAATAATTGCACGGACAAGGGAATCATTAACGCCTTAAGTCGCTGTGACATATCACGCTTCATTGACTTGGCGTCCATAGTATGAAAGTACTGTGCGATGGAAAGCGCCTGGAAAACCGAAATGAAATTTTGGGATAATCTGGCTCCGAATATACACCCAGTTCGAAGTAAAAGGGTGCACTATCATAAGACACCCGAGATAGTTGCAAAGAAACAAAAACCCTCTACAGGGCATGGAACCGTACTGGAGGGATGGCTTAACAGACCCTGCAAAATTCATAGTACAGCGGATACAATACCAACGCACAGCCTTAGAACATGTTGGATACTCCGGCAGGTGGCCAAAAGTGGTGAGGATCTTGTTATCCCAAATGCCACAGAGCACCATCCCGTGGATAACAATACGGTGTTAACAGTCTTTGAGACCTTCGCGTCAAATAATAGGCGCAAGCGAACACTCCGCAGCATGGCCGAAATCTGCCACATAGCAGCAATAAATCCATGGAGTGACACGGCTATTACCTTCAATGCCAGTGACAAACCTAAATTCCGAACAGCCCGAGCACCAGCCGGACTGGTCCCTAGTCCAATTGTGGACGAATTTCGACTCACCAAAGTACTCATGGACGGCAGCAGCGGATTAAACCTCATCTATGAGGAAACTCTTCAAAAAAATGGAAATAGACTGGAACCACATTGAGCAAAGTAGCACAACCTTCAGGGGAATCATACCAAGTCGGAAGGTATGATGCGCTGGGAAAATCACACTAGATGTGGTATTCGGTACGCCAGAGAAATATAGGTCCGAAGAAATTACATTTGAAGTGGCCCCGTTCAGCAGTGGATACCACGCCCTTTTAGGACGTGAGGCGTTCACGATCTTCCAAGCCGTACTCCATTATGGGTACATGAAGCTCAAAATGCCCGGGCCCAACGGAATCATCACCCTCGCCAGTGATCCGGACACAGCACTCCGCGCCGAAAACAAAACAGCCGCACTGGCCCCCGAGGCATTATCCGAAGCCCTCTCGGCCGAGGAATTAACCACGCTACACTCCATAGTGGACAGGGACAACGTGATCCTTGATAAGAGATCCAAGTCCACCTCTTTTAAACCAGCAGATGAAATAGTCAAATTCCAAGTCCACCCAATGGACCCTACAAAAATAGCCTCCATCGGGGCACAGTTAAACCCCGCAATGGACGCCGCACTACGCGAGTTCCTGCGCGAGAATTGGGACATATTCGCCTGGCATCCCTCAGACATGCTGGGAATCCCACGCAGGCTGGCCGAGCATAGTCTCAATATCCTAAAGGGATTCAAGCCGGTCAAGCAAGCTCTTCGGCGTTTCTACAAACCTAAGAGACAGGACATGGGAGAGGAACTAGCCAAGTTATTGGAGGCCGGATTCATCAGAGAAATAAAACACACGGACTGGCTAGCAAACCTGGTGATGGTACCAAAGAAGGATAAATCCTGGCGCCTTTGTGTCGATTTCAAGGACCTCAATAAAGCTTGCCCAAAGGATCCCTTCCCCCTCCCCCACATTGATCAAATTATTGATGGTACCGCAGGACACGAGTCATTGTGTTTCCTCGACGCATACTCCGGTTACCACCAAATCAAGATGGCGGAGTCCGACCAAGCCGCAACAACATTCATCACACCATACGGTCCCTTCTGTTTCAACACAATGCCTTCTGGGCTCAAAAACGCTGGCGCAACATATTAGCGCATGATTCAGACATGTCTGGAGAAACAAATCGGCAAAACACTAGAGGCATACGTAGATGATGTGGTCGTCAAAACCAAACACGTCGACTCTTTGATAGACGACTTGAGGCTCACATTCGACAACCTCCGAACATACGACATCAAGCTCAATCCAGAAAAATGCGTTTTCGGCATACCAGCCGGAAAGCTCCTGGGTTTCATCGTCTCCAGTAGAGGTATTGAAGCTAATCCGGCCAAAATCCGAGCTTTGTCACAGTTGGCTACCCCAACAGACCTCAAACAAATCCAGAAGTTAACTGGATGCATGGCAGCTCTAAGCCGCTTTATCTCCCACTTAGGAGAAAAGGCTTTACCCCTTTATCGCCTCCTTCGGCTCACCGAACACTTCGAGTGGACAGACGCTGCCACGGCCGGATTGTAAGAAATAAAGGCCATTTTGGCATCCAACCCAATCCTGGCTGCGCCAAACATCAGTGAACCAATGCTGTTGTACATTGCAGTAACTCATCAAGTTGTAAGCCCAGTGCTCGTCATCGAACGAGAAGCTGACGGACATAAATTCCCTCTTCAAAAGCCGGTATACTATGTATCCACTGTCCTCACTCCATGCAAATCACGGTACCCATAAATTCCCTATGCGGTATTCATGGCATCCCGGAAGCTGCGACACTACTTTCAAGAGTGTTCGATTACAGTAGCCTCAGAAGTGCCACTTAATGATATTATAAACAACCGCGACGCTATGGGCCGGATTGCTAAATGGGCAATTGAGCTCCCCAGGTTCGACATAACATACAAACCTCGAAGAGCCATTAAGTCGCAAGTATTGGCCGACTTTGTCGCTGAATGGACGGAGGCCGAACTCCGTAAAGAGTACGATGCATACTCCAATTGGATCATGCACTTCAACGGTTCTAAAATGCTGGCTAGTCGAGGGGCTGGCGTCGTCCTGACGTCCCCAACCGGAGACCACTAGATGGTTGGCTGCTCTGAGAGAAACTGACACTTGTCATTTGAGAGCATCCCATCATCCGAGGATTTTGAGTGAAAATCATCAAGTGAGGAAAAACCAAACCAAAACACCTACAAACCCAAATTGATTGAGCATCACTGAAGAGATTGATCATGCGTGGATCCGACGCTTGTTACCTTTGAAGATTGTGCATCTTCCAGATGGTTAGGCATCATGGTCTAGAGCATCCAAGAGGAAATTGTGGATCACCGAGTGACCGAGTCTGTGAAGGTTTGGAAGTCACCTGAAGACTTACCATGAGTGATTGGGCGAGGTCTGTGTGACCTTAGCTCAAGGGGAATACGGTGAGGACTAAGTGTCCTGAGCTGCATGTTCAGGACTGGGTGTCCAGGACTGTGTGTCCTCGGGTTGAAATACCTAGCCGCCCTAACCAGACGTACAACTGTCACAGCAGTTGGAACTGGTCTACCAAATCATTGTCTTCACCGAGCTAATTGGTTCCATTTCCTCAACCCTTCCATTTCCTCATTTCTGTGTTGTGTGCTTGTTCATATCTGTTTGAAGACTTTGACTGAAGACTTCCTCTATTTCCTCTGCTCAATTTCTTCAGTATTTTGGTCTTCATTCTATTTATCCTGTGTTTATGCTTTCTGTACTTTGTGTTTGTTTTCATTTCATCATGAAGACCATGCTCATGTTTTGTTATGTTTACTTCTGAGTACTTATTCCGCTGCAAGTAGTTCTTCATTTAGCCCAAGAGGCAATCCACCACTGTCGGTGTCAAAACCGGCGGATCTCGGGTAGGGGGTCCCGAACTGTGCGTCTAAGGCAGATGGTAACAGGAGGCGGGGCACACAATGTTTACCCAGGTTCGGGCCCTCTCGATGGAGGTAATACCCTGCTTCCTGCTTGATTGATCTTGATGATATGAGTATTACAAGAGTTGATCTACCACGAGATCGGACAGGCTAAACCCTAAAGCCTATGGTATGATTGTTGTTGTCCTACGGACTAAACCCTCCGGTTTATATAGACACTGGAGGGGGCTAGAGTTACACAGAGTCGGTTACAAGGGAGGATATATACATATCCGAATTGCCAAGCTTGCCTTCCACGCAAAGGAGAGTCCCACCCGGACACGGGACGAAGTCTTCAATCTTGTATCTTCGTAGCCAACATTCCGGCCAAGGGATATAGTCCGACTGTCCGAGGACCCCCTAGTCCAAGACTCCCTCAGTAGCCCCTGAACCAGGCTTCAATGACGATGAGTCCGGCGCGTAGATTGTCTTCGGCATTGCAAGGCGGGTTCCTCCTCCGAATACTCCATAGAAGATTTTGAACACAAGGATAGTGTCCGGCTCTGCAAAACAAATTCCACATACCACCGTAGAGAGTACAATATTTCCACAAATCTAATCTGCTGACAACTTTTCATAATGTGACATCACGGCATGGCCTTGGTTATTATTCGAACCATTTTTCCCTGCCTGCCACTGCACGTGTTGTGAGGCAGTTTTATTGGCACGTCTTGTCGAAGCAGAGATTGTGTCCCCTTGTCACGGGATTCTCATCAATACGGGTGTGGGTAACCCAATCGTGCTCGTTAGTATGACTCCTCAATTTTAGGCAAGTTCCAAACGGCCACACGGAGGACGCTTGATATTCACCTTCTTTATAAAGGGGCCAAAGCCTGTCCTTTTCTTCTCGCGCTCAATCCCTCCCTTCCCCCACCCCGAGTTCCAACACCCAAGGCTCAGGAGAAGCACTTCGGACCTTCAATCATGTCCAGATCCAACCTTCAGGGCTGGTGGATGGCTTCTTCTGTCACAGAGGAGGACATCAAGAAGCTAAGGGAGGCCAGGTATCTGACCGCCAAAATCTCGCACAGGCTGCCTGCCCGAGGGAAGGTCATCCCCACTCCCGAACCCAACGAGAGTATCGTATTTGTTTCCCACTTCCTCCGAGGGCTAGGCTTTAGTCTTGATCCCTTTGTCAGAGGGCTCATGTTCTATTATGGGCTCGATTTCCATGATCTAGCTCCAGATTCCATCCTCCACATCTCGTCGTTTATCGTTGTATGTGAAGCCTTCCTCCTCATCACTCCACACTTCGGCTTATGGCTCAAGACCTTCAATGTGAAGCTGAAGATGATCGATGGCTGACACACAGAATGCGGAGGTGCCTCAATAAGCAAAGGCGTCGATGCCCCATGGCCAAAGGGTTCCTTCCTGTAGATGTCCAACTTATGGCAACAGGAGTGGTTTTACATCACAGCTCCCCGAAGTACTAAGTGGGTGGCTGCCCCCGCCTTCCGTTCGGGCTCCCAACCACAACTAGCGTCATGGGTCAACAAGGCGCTAGACTGGGGGCCGATTAATGACGTGCTGACATTGCAAAGTCGCATCCGAGATCTCCTCAAGAGGGATGCCGGTCTCGTCAAAGTAATGCAAGTTATGCTAGTTCGTTGGGTCCTGCCATGCCAACGTTGATCTCTCCGTATGTGGGAGTTCAACCCGGAAGGACCGCGAACAATTCAGCAGTTCTTTGGCGTGACGCTCGAAGAGATGTATGGATTGTTCTTTGGATCACGAATAAAGTGTCCGGACACCACCGAGGATTCGGGTCTCAACTGTAATCGTCCAGATACCCAGGTAAGTATTTCCATGATCAAACACACTGTCCTTTCATTTGTCATAACATAACTATGAAAGAATTGCTCTTGGCCAGGACTGGGTAAGAAAGGCAAAGATGATCAGGTGTTCGGCCCCCCTTCCCGAGGGCTCGCCGGATCCTGTAGTAGCCAGGATGCTCGAGCGCGCACCTTATCAAGTGCCCTCGGGGGAAGATAAAGGGAGAGATGAAGAAGCCGAAAGCGAGCCTCGCGCGTTACTCATCCAAACCGGGGAATTAGTACCTCCAAGAAGGAGGATAACCGGGGAGAAGAATCTGAAATTCCCTCTCCCCAAGGAAGGAAAAGGACCGCTCCTGAAGACTTGGAAACAAGGGTTTCCAAATGAGAGAACAAACCCTCGCTAGGGGGCCCTAACCTAGAGGGCATTCCTTCCGCACAGTGCCCGCAAGGGGATCAGCCCTCCACCCAGCTGTAAGTGAACAAAAGTACTTTTGGTAAATATATTTTGCTTTATCTCCACGAACAATAACCGAGACATATGTCTTGCAGTTCGGATCATAGCTCTTCCCGACAGAGTTCGTCTTCGGGGGATCTTCTTCCGGAGATGATGGACAGTGAAACGCCTACCCTTGTCTCCCCGCCACCTGGGGCGGATGACCGTGAGGTGTCATCACGGAGGATTTCTCCTGATCCGCCAAGGCCAGAAGGTAACCCTTCGGCCACCCGAAGTCCGGAGTATTCAGCTCCTAAAGGGAGTCACGGAAAGAGTCCAGGATTACCTGGTGTGCAACCGGACGTACTGACAGATCTTTTGGAGCAAGCGGCTATCTCAAAGGAGCATCGTATTTTAATGGGTACGGTGGTTGAGAGGATCTCATCTGCCAAAAGTGGGTTGCATGAAGCTTTTACGAGCCTGCTAAAAGCCTTTGAGGTACCCAAAGTAATATAAAAAAATTTGACGGTACCGCACACGCTAGGTGTGCTCTATACAGATAGTAGCCCCTGAGACTCTGGTTGCTGTCCCTAGGCGGCAAACAGAGGATCATTGTCCCAAGTAATGATCGCGTTGCTTTTCATGTGCAGGCTGCGGATGGTCCGGTGGCTGGCTAGACTATTGAGTTGGCCGGACTGAGCCGGCAACTGGACGTGGCAGATGCCGACATTGCACTTGTGAACAAGCGGCTTGACGAGGCACAGGGTATGTATTTTCGGGTGGTCAACAAGTATTAAGAGGAGCATGATGCTAGTATCTATAACATGTTTTGACTGCAGATGGAGCTGCGGCCGTGGAGACCCTTCGGGCGGAACTTGCCCGAGCCAAGGAACAAGCCAGGAGAAGTGATGCGGCCGCCCTAAAGGCGGCCGAAGACTTAAGAGCCGAGCAGGTTGCTCATCGCAAGAGCGAAGAGGAAATAGCCAAGATGGCTGTTGAGCTGAAACATGCCGCCGGCCGATATGAGCTTCTTGAAAAGGAAAGCCAAGTGAGAGCGGCTGACCTGAAGAGAGCCGTGGAGGCATCCAAGGAAACCCGTTCTAAAATCAGAGCGGCAGAGGAGGAGCTCCGTCAAGCCGGAGATATCATGGCTGGGAAGCCCTTTTTGTTGCGGATGAAGTTCGGAGATCCGAAGTATGCCCCTCTGGATCGATTATGGAGTGCTGCAGACGCGTATGCAGACTTGGCAATGAGTGCTACTGATGCGACTGAAGTTTTCAAAGATCAAGAAGATCACGAAGTAGAGAAGTTGTTTTGGTCGCAGTTCAGTGCTCCGACGCGTCCGCTGTAGTTAAATGAGCAAATGGCCGAGTGGGCTGAGCTCCATAGGTTGTACGGGCTTGCCATGAGGTCTGTCGTGGATCATCTTTGGCCGGAAGGACCAAAGCCGAATAGTTATTTTGGTTTAGTGCAATGATTCCTTGGTGCTGTGCAGCATATCGATGCTGCAAAGAGGTCGGCGTGCATAGAGGGTGCATGAATGGCTCTTGCCCGTGTTAAGACATACTGGGCAGAGATGGATGCCACCGCTATTGCAACCCAGAGTCCGGCCATAGGCCAGGTCTCGGCCGAGCACTATTTAGAAGAAGTCCTAGAAGGCACTCGTTTAATAGAGGCTCAGTGCTCGAAGTGTATCATGTTCGAGTGACATGTATCCCCATTGTAAAAATAGTATTATTTAAATTATACAGGCTGTTTTTATTTCCTGAAGGTATTATGATGCCTCATGTGCGGCCGTTTATGTAAGTATATAACCTGAAAGTTTGCAGTCGTCGGCTTCAGCCCCCACGCACATAATGCGGGGGTGTTCAGAAAAGCACGTATTCACACTTGATCCAACGTCTTGGTCCATGAAGGAGGTGATAGCGCGGCGAACAAGGCAATCGGACTATATTACTTTAACACTTTCACTTAGCCATAGGAGTTGGACAGTGGGGCTACTATATAGCCCCTGGTATTTCCACGCTTATCCGAATACGGTGCACGTACATACATGACCGGGAAAACGGTCCTTCGTTAATGCGGAGGAATCACGAAGATTCCGCTGAGTCCTCGAGTGGTTGACCAGTCTCACGCTTTATCATGACTAGGGGTGGAAACGGATCGGATGTGGATCGGATAGTGCTCTTACCACTTCCATTTTCATATTTTCAAAACGAATACGAATCCGAATACGGATGTTATCAGATACGGATACGGCTCGGATATTATTCGAATACGGATACGTATCGGATATTTCTTGATTCGGAACGGATACGAATAATATCAACAAATTGCTTAAGTAAATTAGTCGATAGCTATGTGACCTAAAATAATCAACGTGTGACATACAATAAGTCAATGATAAATAGGTTTATGAATAAATACTATTGTAATCCATAATTATTTATAAGTTTAATCATATAAAGAGTAAAATTTGACCACTTATTTGGCTTTTATGTTGGATAATTGGAATATTGGGCCTAGGATTTTAAAAATTACCTCCCATAATCTTATTTGGATATGGATATATCCACTTCCATATCCATATTTGTGTCAAAATCTCATACCATATTTTATTTTTTATTTCTTTAATAAATTCGGATATGGATAATTTCCATTACCATTTTGGTTCGGATGCGGATGTTTCGGATACGAATAGGCATTTTCTCGAATACGAATATCGGATATTTCGGATTATCCGCTACCACTTTCCACCCCTAATCATGACAGTCAGTTTTCGGCTTTCTCTACTGAGGTGCTCATCCGGATGAACCAGGGCACAATTGCAGTAGTTCTCCCGGTGCCGCCTTAGCCGATAGAGCGGAACGTAAGGTAGCAAAACATGGGACCCAGGCAAACCCAACATTTGACCAAAGACATGATTCGGAGTTGATGCATATAAGGCCAAACTCACGACGCCGAACACTCCCTAAGGTATTCGGACTTTATAATATATACCGGGCTGAGCAAAGCCCTTGATAATGAACCCTGAATTTCCAGGTACATGCATCAGTCTAGCGTGGAGCAGCGCGGGAGCCGGCCAGGACGGGATGGCGAGCCGGTCAATGCGGCACGCGTGCGGTTGCCGACAAACATGCTAATGGAGGCAAGTGCAGTAACGCAACAAGTAGCAACAGCAGCAGGAGCTAGTAGCGAGCCACGACAAGAGCAACAGCACAACAACGACGGGAGCAAGAGGGTGTGGGTGCTGATGGCTGAGGCCGGAGCGCATCAGAGGTAGTAGCAGCGGTAGTGATAGTGGAGGAAGCGACTGCGCTCGAGCAGCAGGCTTGGTGCGCACATAGGTGTGGCCGAGGTGAGCTACCGCTCGGGCAGCATCGGCGGAAACCCACATGCGTGGTGGCATGCCCAGGTAAACCGTAGAAGTGGTTTGGTTCCTAGCCATCATCGGACCAATGTACGGGGGTTAACTAGTTTGTGTATGGCTATGGTTGACTTGCATCTAGCTAGCTTGCAAGAAGATGGTATATGGAGGAGTGACGCGCGTTTCGGCCGGAGCACAGCGCGGAGGGGAGAGGACGTGAGCGGTGCGCGGACGGATGCGGTCGACCGAAGCAAGGACCCGCACGTGGCGCGCGCGGACGGACAGCCAGCATCACAACGGTGGTGAAGACGAAGGCGGAGAGGCCGACGACGAGGACGCGCCATCCCGCGCGGCCGCTCCGGGGACGGATAGAAGTCGAGCCCCCAAGCTCTACCGGAGAGACGCCGCGATGCCGCGACGGTGATGGCGAAGATGGTCCCGCCCGGACTGCGAAACCAGCAGCAGTGCCGTCCTGGATGGGTACCGTCCCACAGTGGGCGCCAAATGTCGGGGGTTGGGTGCGACATATGCCAAAGGATGACTTATCATGGTGGGCAAGACTGTTGCTGATAGGACCGGGAGCGGGTATGCGAGTAGCACGCGATAGTTTACCTAGGTTTGGGCTCTCCCGAGAGATAACAACCCTACTCCTACATGTGTGAGTATATCTGGTACAGAATGCTCCTCGAGTTGTATCTGAGGTCAATACCTTAGGCATCTGGTACAGAATGCTCCTCGAGTTGCATATGAGCACAAGTGTGTGCTTGGCCGTGGGTGGATGGATGAATGGGTGTGTGTGTGTGCTAGCTAGCTTGCTAGTTAGCATGTATGCATGGAGTGTGTTCATCCTGGATGGATGGATAGCTAGTTAGCTTGCTAGCCTGCGTGAGGCATTGTGGCCATGGCCCGATGGCTCGCTCTCCTGGGTCACTTTATATACTAGTGCCCAAGGGACAAATTACAGTATTGATGGTACTACACACTGTTGATGGTGATGGATGAATAGTGTATGCCTATGCAGCAATAGTGGCCAGGCATGGCCGCGGTGTGGCTATCTTGTCGATGTCTTGTCGGTGTCGAGTCGGGCTGCAGTCGGCACCCGATTGGTCGGTGCTGTCGGCAGCCGGATGGTTGGCGCAGTCGGCAGCCGGCAGCTGGTCGGGCAGAGCAGTCGGACGGGGAGCCGACAGGAGCGGCCGGGGAGTCGGAATGAGGGGCTTTGCTAGCCCCGATGTCTTGATTTATGGTCATCCCTTCTTCGGGGTATCCATCGCCAATAACTCCGACCGTAGACCCCGAGCCTTCGGGCAACTTGGCAAAGTTGGGCGGAGGTTCCTTGGCATGTGTTAATGTAGTCTCCGAGCCTCCGAGCGAGGAGGGGGGTTCCCCACGGAAATGATCATGCAAAAAGACAAAGTTAGTCCACACAGATATATCAAATGTTTTCTTTTAGCATTGCAAGTTTATGCAAAGGGTGCTGACTCGGTTTCGTCCGAGCCCCCTTAATCTTTTTCGTGTTCCCTTCGCTTTTTGGCTTGTGCTCTCGCTTGCCGGACAGCCGCTCTATGGTCTGTGGCTGAGAGTGGGCTGTGAAGCGGAGTGTATAGTACTTAGAGTCTGGGAGCAGATTCAACCGAGTAGATACTTGTAAAGGAAACGGCCGGGTTGCCCGAGCCATTTTTTCTTCCCGGACGTTTTTCGCGTAGCCGTCTGCGGGAACTAACATCTCAGGCCAAGCGGCCAGTCCCCGGGCCAACTCTGGCTGGCACCGGGATAAACAGTGATGCAACTGTAATAAAATGCGGAGATAGTCCCCGAGTATCACTCAAGGTTATCCGTGCTTTCGCGGTGCAAAAATATGCGGGTGAGGAGCTCACATTGATTTTCATGTAGGCGAGGTGGAATTTTGCCAAAGACAGCTGGCGCGGCTTGGCGCTCGCGGAGTGCGTTGGCGCACCCGCTGGGTGTAGCCTTCGAGCCTCCGGGTAATTGAAGGGGGGTCTAGGCCGGCCAGCCGGCGAGGCATCTTGCAGCGCCCTTTTTCTTCTTTTTTCTCTTCTGCCGGCTGCTGGCAGCCGGACAAAACTCTTCTCTTGTTTGCAATCTTCCGTGGGGGTGCGCCAGCGCACCCACTGGGTGTAGCCCCCGAGATTCGGCCGACTACTAAGCAGTTGGGCCGGATCTTTCGGCAACTACCTTGTCTTCTTCGTCGCGGGGCGCATCAGCGCACCCGCTGGGTGTAGCCCCCGAGATTTGGGCCGACTGCTGAGCAGTCGGGCCGGATCTCCCGATAACTACATTGTCTTCTTCTTTGCGGGGGCGTGTCAGCGCACCCACTGGGTGTAACCCCTGAGATTCGGGCCGACTGCTGAGCAGTCGGGCCGGATCTCCCGGCAACTACTTTGTCTTCTTCTTGGCGGGGGCGCGTCAGCGCACCCGCTGGGTGTAGCCCCGAGATTTGGGCCGAAATTCAAAGTCCCTGAAATCAGCATTACTGATTATGCTACTTTGCAAGCTTGTGCTAGTCACCACACATATCACAAAAAATGCATGGTAAGCACATCTGCCAAGATGGCATGGCATATAACAAAACACATGTAGAGCTCAGGATCATAGCATGCACACATTAATCATGGCAAAAATGACAAATAGCTATTTGATGAAACAGATCTGACAAATTCACCACATAGCCCTCTTCCAACAGCATTTCGGGCACCAAGATGAGCTCAAATGAAAATGATGCAATGAGATGAAATGATTTACTCGCCGAGATGAACATTTTGATATGCTACACGCGCAAATCGGAATTACAGATGCAGAGATACAACATGATGAAGATTGCAAAAATATCTATGGTTTGGGATAAAAGTCAACCCTCGTTTGAATCTGGATCTGGATCAGGGCGAGCACTGTAGCAGGTGCAGCTCCCGAGGATCGCCGGAGACGAAGGACACGGCGGCTGGAGTGGGACTTGATGCCGGAGTGGAGGGACTTCACCGGAGTAGTGGACGCCGGCGCGGGAGACGAGGGAGCGGCAGACGGCGGCGGTGGGCGGCGCCGGAGCGGGTCGGTGAAGGGGCGGCGGAGGAGCGCGGCAGCCGGTCGGGGCAGCACGCCAGAGTGGGACTTGAGGCGGCGCCGGGCGCCGGTGATGATGGCGTGCAGCGGCGCGGCGGAAGGACCACCGGACGGGAGGAGGACGGTGGCAGGGACACGGATCCGGCTCGGCCCGGACGGACGATGGGAGGGCCGGCTACGGCTCTCGGGTCCGCGGCGGCAAAGTGGGCGCCAGCTTCCACTTGGCGTCCGGTGAGTGGCTGGCGGCGGTGTGTCCGCTAGGTGGCGGACATTGTCCGGTAGCGGCGGGGATTTTTTTTAGGCTTTGGGGGTGGAAGATCCGAAAATTTCGGGGAAGGCCTAGTTTTATAGGTAGGAAGAGCTAGGAGGCTCCAAATTGAGCACGGTTTTCGGCCACGCGATCGTGATCAAACGCTCTAGATGATGGAAGGGTTTTTGGTGGGTTTTGGGCCAAATTGGAAGGGTGTTGGGCTGCAACACAAACGAGGCCTTCTCGGTCCCTCGGTTAACCGTTGGAGTATCAAACGAAGTCGAAATGGCACGGAAGTTGACAGGCGGTCTACCGGTAGTAAACCAAGACCGCTTGGCTAGTCCCGGTCCAATTCGGAAGTGTTTAACCCCCACAGACGAAAAGAGGTAGAAAGGGGCACCGAAGGAGATAGGAGCGCCGGAATGTAAAACGGACAACGGGGAAAATGCTCGGATGCATGAGACGCACACGTATGCAAATGCCATGCACATGATGACATGATATGAGATGCACGACAAAGACAAAAATGCACACGAGAAAGAAACCTGAACCCGAGGAAAATAAAATAACTTAGGCCGGAAACGGCAAGAGTTGGGATACATATAAGGTAAATTACATCCGAGGTGTTACAGTGGGTGCCGCTGTCTCAGGCTGGAGCGCATCAGAGGCAGTTGCAGCGGTAGCGATAGAGGAGGAAGCGGCTGCGCTCGAGCAGCAGGCTTGGCGCGCACATGGGTGTGGCCAAGGTGAGCTACCGCTAAGGCAGCATCGGCAGAAACCCACGGGCGTAGTGGCGTGCCCAGCTGAACTTTAGAAGTGGTTTGGTTCCTAGCCATCATCGGACCAATGTACGGGGGTTAATTAGCTTGTGTATGGCTATGGTTGACTTGCATCTAGCTAGCTTGCAAGCAGATGGTATCTAGAGGAGCGACGCGCATTTCGGATGGAGCACAGCACGAAGGGGAGCGGACGCGAGCGGTGCGCGGACGGATGCGTCCGACCGAAGCAAGGACCCGCGCGCGGCGTGCACGGACGGACAACCGGCGTCGCAACGGTGGTGATGACAAAGGCGGCGAGGCCAACGACGAGGACGTGCCGTCCCGCGTGGCCGCTGCGGGGATGGGTCGAAGTCGAGCCCCCAAGCGCTTCCGGAGAGACGGCTCGACGCCGCGGCGGTGATGGCGAAGATGGTCCCGCCCGGACTGCGAAACCAGCAGCAGTGCGGTAGCATAGTACCGCCCCACGGTGGGCGCCAAATGTTGGGGGTTGGGTGTGACATATGCTAAAGGATGGCTTATCATGGTGGGCAAGACTACTGCTGATAGGCCCGGGAGCGGGTATGCGAGTAGTACGCGGTAGTTTACCCAGGTTCGAGGCTCTGCGGAGAGATAACACCCCTACTCCTGCATGTGTGAGTATATCCGGTACAGAATGCTTCTGGAGCTGTATCTGAGGTCAGTGCCATAGGCATCTGGCCTCATATATGCATATGAGCACAAGTGTGTGCCTGGCCGTGGGTGGATGGATGAATGGTGTGTGTGTGCTAGCTAGCTTGCTAGTTAGCATGTATGCATGGAGTGTGTTCATCCTGGATGGATGGATAGCTAGTTAGCTTGCTAACCTGCGTGAGGCCTTGTCGCCATGGCCCGATGGCTCGCTCCCCTGGATCACTTTATATACTAGTGCCCAGGGGACAAGTTACACTATTGATGGTACTGCACACTGTTGATGGTGATGGATGAATAGTGTACGCCTATGCAGCAATAGTGGCCAGGCATGGCCGTGGTGTGTCTGTCTTGTCGATGTCTTGTCGGTGTCTTGTCAATGTCGAGTTGGGCTGGAGTCGGCAGCCGGTTGGTCGGCGCTGTCGGCAGCCGGATGGTTGGCGCAGTCGGCAGTCGTTTGGTCGGCGCCGTCGGCAGCCGGATGGTTGGCGCAGTCGGCAGCCGACAGCCGGCCGGGAATAGCAGTCGGACGGGGAGCCGATAGGAGCGGCCGGGCAGTCAGATTGATGGGCTTTGCTAGCCCCGTTGTCTTGATTTATTGTCATGCCTTCTTGGGGTATCCGTCGCCAATAACTCCGACATGTGGAAAATAGGTTATTCTTGATAGACCATGGAAATTTAATCTAAGTAAGATCGAACCAAACTATAGTTCTTTTTACATGCAGGAAGCCCCTAGCGCCACCTATGTGAAGGAAATATGCCCTAGAGGCAATAATAAAGTTATTATTTATTTCCTCATTTCATGATAAATGTTTATTATTCATGCTAGAATTGTATTAACCGGAAACATGATACATGTGTGAATACATAGACAAACATATAGTCACTAGTATGCCTCTACTTGACTAGCTCATTAATCAAAGATGGTTATGTTTCCTAACCATTGACATGTGTTGTCATTTGATTAATGGGATCACATCATTAGGAGAATGAGGTGATTGACATGACCCATCCCGTTAGCTTAGCACTTGATCGTTTAGTATTCTGCTATTGCTTCCTTCATGACTTATACATGTTCCTGTAACTATGAGAATTGTGTAACTCCCGTTTACCGGAGGAACACTTTGGGTACTACCAAACGTCACAATGTAACTGGGTGATTATAAAGGAGTACTACAGGTGTCTCCGAAGGTACATGTTGAGTTAGCATAATTCGAGATTAGGTTTTGTCACTCCGATTGTCGGAGAGGTATCTCTGGGCCCTCTCGGCAATGCTCATCACCTAAGCCTTGCAAGCATGTAACTAATGAGTTAGTTATAAGATGAAGTATTACAGAACGAGTAAAGAGACTTGTCGATAACGAGATTGAACTAGGTATTGGATACCGACGATCGAATCTCGGACAAGTAACATACCGATGACAAAGGGAACAACGTATGTTGTTATGCGGTTTGACCGATAAAGATTTTCGTAGAATATGTAGGAACCAATATGGGCATCCAGGTCCCGCTATTGGTTATTGACCAGAGATGTGTCTCAGTCATGTCTACATCGTTCTCGAACCGTAGGGTCCGCACGCTTAAGGTTTCGATGACAGTTATATTATGAGTTTATGTATTTTGATGTACCGAAGGTTGTTCGGAGTCCCGGATATGATTGCGGACATGACGAGGAGTCTCGAAATGGTCGAGACATAAAGATTGATATATTGGACGGATATATTTGGACACCGGAAAGGTTCCGGAGAAGTTTGGAGCCCCGGGAGGTTACCGGAACCCCCCGGGAGGTATATGGGCCTTATTGGGCCCATGTAGGAAGAAGAGAGAAGGAGCAAGGGAGGGGGGCGCGCCCCCCCAAGCCCAATCCGAATTGGGGAGGGGGGCCGGCCCCCCCTTTCCTTTCTCCTTCCCCCTCTTCCTATTACTACTACTAGTACTACTTCCTAATACTAGTACTCTTTCCTTCCCCCTCCAAATAAGATAAGGAAAAGAGAGGGAAACCTACTTGGAGTAGGTTTCCCCCTCCTCATGGCGCGCCCCCCTAGGGCCGGCCACCTCCTCCCTCCCTCCTTTATATACGGGGGTAAGGGGGCACCCTAGGACACACATGTTGATCATTGATCGTTCCTTAGCCGTGTGCGGTGCCCCCCTCCACGATATTACACCTCGGTCATATTGTAGCGGTGCTTAGGCGAAGCCCTGCAACAGGAGAACATCAAGATCGTCACCACGACGTCGTGCTGACGGAACTCCCCCTCGGCGCCTCTGCTGGATTGGAGATCGAGGGTGCGTCATCGAGCTGTATGCGTGTCAAGAACTCGGAGGTGCCAGAGTAACGGTACTTGGATCGGTTGAACCGGAGGACGTACGACTACTTCCTCTACGTTGCGTCAACGCTTCCGCTTCGGTCTACAAGGGTACGTAGACAACACTCTCCCCTCATTGCTATATCATCACATGATCTTGCGTGTGCGTAGGAAATTTTTTGAAATTACTACGTTCCCCAACAGTGGCATCCGAGCCTAGGTTTTATGCGTTGATGTTATATGCACGAGTAGAACACAAGTGAGTTGTGGACGATATAAGTCATACTGCCTACCAGCATGTCATACTTTGGTTCAGCGGTATTGTGAGATGAAGCGGCCCGGACCGACATTACGCGTACGCTTACGCGAGACTGGTTTCACCGTTACGAGCACTCGTGCTTAAAGGTGGCTAGCGGGTGTCTGTCTCTCTCACTTTAGTTGAACCGAGTGTGGCTACGCCCGGTCCTTGTGAAGGTTAAAATGGAGTCTATTTGACAAACTATCGTTGTGGTTTTGATGCGTAGGTGAGATTGGTTCTTGCTTAAGCCCGTAGCAGCCACGTAAAATTTGCAACAACAAAGTAGAGGACGTCTAACTTGTTTTTGCAGGGCATGTTGTGATGTGATATGGCCAAGACATGATGCTATATTTTATTGTATGAGATGATCATGTTTTGTAACCGAAGTTATCGGCAACTGGCAGGAGCCATATGGTTGTCGCTTTATTGTATGAAATGCAAACGCCCTATAATTGCTTTACTTTATCACTAAGCGGTAGTGATAGTCGTAGAAGCAATAGATGGCGTAACGACAACGATGCTACGATGGAGATCAAGGTGTCGCGCCGGTGACGATGGTGATCACAACGGTGCTTCGAATATGGAGATCACAAGCACAAGATGATGATGGCCATATCATATCACTTATATTGATTGCATGTGATGTTTATCCTTTATGCATCTTATCTTGCTTTGATTGACGGTAGCATTTTAAGATGATCTCTCACTAATTATCAAGAAGTGTTCTCCCTGAGTATGCACCGTTGCGAAAGTTCTTCGTGCTGAGACACCACGTGATGATCGGGTGTGATAGGCTCTACGTTCAAATACAACGGGTGCAAAACAGTTGCACACGCGGAATACTCAGGTTATACTTGACGAGCCTAGCATATATAGATATGGCCTCGGAACACGGGGACCGAAAGGTCGAGCGTGAATCATATAGTAGATATGATCAACATAGAGATGTTCACCATTGAAACTACTCCATCTCACGTGATGATCGGACATGGTTTAGTTGATTTGGATCACGTAATCACTTAGATGACTAGAGAGATGTCTATCTAAGTGGGAGTTCTTTAGTAATATGATTAATTGAACTTAAATTTATCATGAACTTAGTACCTGATAGTATTTTGCTTGTCTATGTTTGTATGTAGATAGATGGCTCGTGCTATTGTTCCGTTCAATTTTAATGCGTTCCTTGAGAAAGCAAAGTTGAAAGATGATGGTAGCAATTACACGGACTGGGTCCGTAACCTGAGGATTATCCTCATTGCTGCACAGAAGAGTTACGTCCTGGAAGCACCGCTGGGTGCCAGGCCTGCTGCTGATGCAACTGACGACGTTAAGAACGTCTGGCAGAGCAAAGCTGATGACTACTCTATAGTTCAGTGTGCCATGCTTTACGGCTTAGAACCGGGTCTTCAACGACGTTTTGAACGTCATGGGGCATATGAGATGTTCCAGGAGTTGAAGTTAATATTTCAAGCAAATGCCCGGATTGAGAGATATGAAGTCTCCAATAAGTTCAACAGCTGCAAGATGGAGGAGAACAGTTCTGTCAGTGAGCATATACTAAAAATGTCTGGGTATAATAATCACTTGATTCAACTGGGAGTTAATCTTCCGGATGATAGCGTCATTGACAGAATTCTCCAATCACTGCCACCAAGCTACAAGAGCTTTGTGATGAACTATAATATGCAAGGGATGAACAAGACTATTCCCGAGCTCTTCGCGATGCTGAAAGCCGCGGAGGTAGAAATCAAAAAGGAGCATCAAGTGTTGATGGTCAACAAGACCACTGGTTTCAAGAAAAGGGGCAAAGGGAAGAAGAAGGGGAACTTCAAAAAGAACGGCAAACAAGTTGCTGCTCAAGTGAAGAAACCCAAGTCTGGACCTAAGCCTGAAACTGAGTGCTTCTACTGCAAGCAGACTGGACACTGGAAGCGGAACTGCCCCAAGTATTTGGCGGATAAGAAGGATGGCAAAGTGAACAAAGGTATATGTGATATACATGTTATTGATGTGTACCTTACTAATGCTCGCAGTAGCACCTGGGTATTTGATACTGGTTCTGTTGCTAACATTTGCAACTCGAAACAGGGACTACGGATTAAGCGAAGATTAGCTAAGGACGAGGTGACGATGCGCGTGGGAAATGGTTCCAAAGTCGATGTGATCGCGGTCGGCACGCTACCTCTACATCTACCATCGGGATTAGTTTTAGACCTGAATAATTGTTATTTGGTGCCTGCGTTGAGCATGAACATTATATCTGGATCTTGTTTGATGCGAGACGGTTATTCATTTAAATCAGAGAATAATGGTTGTTCTATTTATATGAGTAATATCTTTTATGGTCATGCACCCCTGAAGAGTGGTCTATTTTTATTAAATCTCGATAGTAGTGATACACATATTCATAATGTTGAAGCCAAAAGATGCAGAGTTGATAATGATAGTGCAACATATTTGTGGCACTGCCGTTTAGGTCATATCGGTGTAAAACGCATGAAGAAACTCCATACTGATGGACTTCTGGAATCACTTGATTATGAATCACTTGGTACTTGCGAACCGTGCCTCATGGGCAAGATGACCAAAACACCGTTCTCCGGATCTATGGAGAGAGCAACAGATTTGTTGGAAATCATACATACAGATGTATGTGGTCCGATGAATGTTGAGGCTCGTGGCGGATATCGTTATTTCCTCACCTTCACAGATGATTTGAGCAGATATGGGTATATCTACTTGATGAAGCACAAGTCTGAAACATTTGAAAAGTTCAAAGAATTTCAGAGTGACAAGAAAATAAAGTTTCTACGATCTGATCATGGAGGAGAATATTTGAGTTACGAGTTTGGTTTACATTTGAAACAATGTGGAATAGTTTCGCAACTCACGCCACCTGGAACACCACAGCGAAATGGTGTGTCCGAACGTCGTAATCGTACTTTACTTGATATGGTGCGATCTATGATGTCTCTTACCGATTTACCGCTATTGTTTTGGGGTTATGCTTTAGAGACGGCCGCATTCACGTTAAATAGGGCACCATCAAAATCCGTTGAGACGACGCCTTATGAACTGTGGTTTGGCAAGAAACCAAAGTTGTCGTTTCTCAAAGTTTGGGGCTGCGATGCTTATGTGAAGAAACTTCAACCAGATAAGCTCGAACCCAAATCGGAGAAATGTGTCTTCATAGGATACCCAAAGGAGACAATTGGGTACACCTTCTATCACAGATCTGAAGGCAAGATTTTCGTTGCTAAAATCGGATCCTTTCTAGAGAAGGAGTTTCTCTCGAAAGAAGTGAGTGGGAGGAAAGTAGAACTTGATGAGATAACTGTATCTACTCCCTTATTGGAAAGTAGTTCATCACAAGAACCGGTTCCTGTGACAACTACACCAATTAGTGAGGAAGCTAATGATATTGATCATGAAACTTCATATCAAGTTTCTACTGAACCTCGTAGGTCTACCAGAGTAAGATCCGCACCAGAGTGGTACGGAAATCCTATTCTGGAAGTCATGTTACTAGACCATGATGAACCTACGAACTATGAGGAAGCGATGATGAGCCCAGATTCCGCAAAATGGCTAGAGGCCATGAAATCTGAGATAGGATCCATGTATGAAAACAAAGTATGGACTTTGGTTGACTTGCCCGATGATCGGCAAGCCATTGAGAATAAATGGATCTTTAAGAAGAAGACTGACGCTGATGGTAATGTTACTGTCTACAAAGCTCGACTTGTTGCAAAAGGTTTTCGACAAGTTCAAGGGGTTGACTACGATGAGACTTTCTCACCCGTAGCGATGCTTAAGTCTGTCCGAATCATGTTGGCTATGGCTGCATTTCATGATTATGAAATTTGGCAAATGGATGTCAAGACTGCATTCTTGAATGGATTTCTAGAAGAAGAGTTGTATATGATGCAACCTGAAGGTTTTGTTGATCCAAAAAGTGCTGACAAAGTATGCAAGCTCCAACGTTCCATTTATGGACTGGTGCAAGCATCTCGGAGTTGGAATAAACGTTTTGATAGTGTGATCAAAGCATATGGTTTTATACAGACTTTTGGAGAAGCCTGTATTTACAAGAAAGTGAGTGGGAGCTCTGTAGCATTTCTAGTTTTATATGTTGATGACATATTATTAATTGGAAATGATATAGAATTTCTGGATAGCATAAAGGGATACTTGAATAAAAGTTTTTCTATGAAAGACCTCGGTGAAGCTTCTTACATATTGGGCATAAAGATCTATAGAGATAGATCAAGACGCTTAATAGGACTTTCACAAAGTACATACCTTGACAAAATTTTGAAAAAGTTCAAAATGGATCAGGCAAAGAAAGGATTCTTGCCTGTGCTACAAGGTGTAAAGTTGAGTCAAACTCAATGCCCGACCACAGCAGAAGATAGAGAGAAAATGAAAGATGTTCCCTATGCTTCAGCCATAGGCTCTATCATGTATGCAATGCTGTGTACCAGACCTGACGTATGCTTAGCAATAAGCTTGGCAGGTAGGTACCAAAGTAATCCAGGAGTGGATCACTGGACAGCGGTCAAGAACATCCTGAAATACCTGAAAAGGACTAAGGATATGTTTCTCGTATATGGAGGTGACAAAGAGCTAGTCGTAAATGGTTACGTCGATGCAAGCTTTGACACTGATCCGGACGATTCTAAATCGCAGACCGGATACGTGTTTTTATTAAACGGTGGAGCTGTAAGTTGGTGCAGTTCTAAACAAAGCGTCGTGGCGGGATCTACATGTGAAGCGGAGTACATAGCTGCTTCTAAAGCAGCAAATGAAGGAGTCTGGATGAAGGAGTTCATTTCCGATCTAGGTGTCATACCTAGTGCATCGGGACCAATGAAGATCTTTTGTGACAATACTGGTGCAATTGCCTTGGCAAAGGAATCCAGATTTCACCAGAGGACCAAGCACATCAAGAGACGCTTCAATTCCATTCGGGATCAAGTCCAAGTGGGAGACATAGAGATTTGCAAGATACATACGGATCTGAATGTTGCAGACCCGTTGACTAAGCCTCTCTCACGAGCAAAACATGATCAGCACCAAGACTCCATGGGTGTTAGAATCATTACTATGTAATCTAGATTATTGACTCTAGTGCAAGTGGGAGACTGAAAGAAATATGCCCTAGAGGCAATAATAAAGTTATTATTTATTTCCTCATTTCATGATAAATGTTTATTATTCATGCTAGAATTGTATTAACCGGAAACATGATACATGTGTGAATACATAGACAAACATATAGTCACTAGTATGCCTCTACTTGACTAGCTCATTAATCAAAGATGGTTATGTTTCCTAACCATTGACATGTGTTGTCATTTGATTAATGGGATCACATCATTAGGAGAATGAGGTGATTGACATGACCCATCCCGTTAGCTTAGCACTTGATCGTTTAGTATTCTGCTATTCCTTCCTTCATGACTTATACATGTTCCTGTAACTATGAGAATTGTGTAACTCCCGTTTACCGGAGGAACACTTTGGGTACTACCAAACGTCACAACGTAACTGGGTGATTATAAAGGAGTACTACAGGTGTCTCCGAAGGTACATGTTGAGTTAGCATAATTCGAGATTAGGTTTTGTCACTCCGATTGTCGGAGAGGTATCTCTGGGCCCTCTCGGCAATGCTCATCACCTAAGCCTTGCAAGCATGTAACTAATGAGTTAGTTATAAGATGAAGTATTACAGAACGAGTAAAGAGACTTGTCGATAACGAGATTGAACTAGGTATTGGATACCGACGATCGAATCTCGGACAAGTAACATACCGATGACAAAGGGAACAACGTATGTTGTTATGCGGTTTGACCGATAAAGATCTTCGTAGAATATGTAGGAACCAATATGGGCATCCAGGTCCCGCTATTGGTTATTGACCAGAGATGTGTCTCAGTCATGTCTACATCGTTCTCAAACCGTAGGGTCCGCACGCTTAAGGTTTCGATGACAGTTATATTATGAGTTTATGTATTTTGATGTACCGAAGGTTGTTCGGAGTCCCGGATATGATTGCGGACATGACGAGGAGTCTCGAAATGGTCGAGACATAAAGATTGATATATTGGACGGATATATTTGGACACCGGAAAGGTTCCGGAGAAGTTTGGAGCCCCGGGAGGTTACCGGAACCCCCCGGGAGGTATATGGGCCTTATTGGGCCCATGTAGGAAGAAGAGAGAAGGAGCAAGGGAGGGGGGAGCCCCCCCCCCAAGCCCAATCCGAATTGGGGAGGGGGGCCGGCCCCCCCTTTCCTTTTTCCTTCCCCCTCTTCCTATTACTACTACTAGTACTACTTCCTAATACTAGTACTCTTTCCTTCCCCCTCCAAATAAGATAAGGAAAAGAGAGGGAAACCTACTTGGAGTAGGTTTCCCCCTCCTCATGGCGCGCCCCCCTAGGGCCAGCCACCTCCTCCCTCCCTCCTTTATATACGGGGGTAAGGGGGCACCCTAGGACACACATGTTGATCATTGATCGTTCCTTAGCCGTGTGCGGTGCCCCCCTCCACGATATTACACCTCGGTCATATTGTAGCGGTGCTTAGGCGAAGCCCTGCAACAGGAGAACATCAAGACCGTCACCACGCCGTCGTGCTGACGGAACTCCCCCTCGGCGCCTCTGCTAGATCAGAGATCGAGGGTGCGTCGTCGAGCTGTACGCGTGTCAAGAACTCGGAGGTGCCGGAGTAACGGTACTTGGATCGGTTGAACCGGAGGACGTATGACTACTTCCTCTACGTTGCGTCAACGCTTCCACTTCGGTCTACAAGGGTACGTAGACAACACTCTCCCCTCGTTGCTATATCATCACCATGATCTTGCGTGTGCGTAGGAAATTTTTTGAAATTACTACGTTCCCCAACACTATGGGGGTATATCCATCGACCCGATCTCGGGTTTGTCTGAACTGTTATAGCGAGGGGTGCGCCGGACTCATCTAGCCGTGTCCGCGGTCTTGACAACCGATCAATTATTCTAGTTGGAGGGGTCATTCAGCGTTCGGCTGCAAAAGCCGCCGTACATTCCTTCGCATGTAAGGAACGCTCTGAGTTTCCACTAACTATGATGATGCCATGTGGACCGGGCATCTTAAGCTTAAGATAAGCGTAATGCGGTATTGCATTAAAACGAGCGAAGGCTGTTCTTCCGAGTAGTGCTTGATAGCCGCTTCATAATGGAGCGATGTCGAAGGTTAATTCTTCGCTTCTCAAGTTGTCAGGACAACCGAATACACCCTCTAGTACTATAGAACCCGTGCAGCGGGCCTCTGGGCCTGGTACTGCTCCTTTAAAGGTAGTATTGCTTTGGATGATTCTTGTTGGGTCTATCCCCATTTTGCAGACTGTGTCTTGATATATTAGATTAAGACTACTGCCGCCGTTCATAAGGACTCGGGTGAGATGGTATCCGTCAATTATTGCGTCTAGTACCAAGGCAGCTGATCCTCCATGCCGGATACTAGTTGGGTGATCCCTGCGATCAAAAGTGATCGGGCAGGCCGACCAAGGGTTGAACTTGGGGGTAACGGGCTCTACGGTGTATACGTCTCGGAGTGCGTGTGTGCTCCTCCTCTTTGTTATGTGAATCATGTTCACTATTTTTACTTCTGATGGGAATTTTTTTCTGTCCACTAGTGTTTTGTTGGTGAGGCTCATCCTCATCTTCACTTGGTGTCTCCCTCCCCTTGTGTTCCGCGTTTAGCTTGCCGGCCTGCTTAAAGACCCAGCATTCTCTGTTGGTGTGATTTGCAGGTTTATCGGAGGTGCCGTGAATCTGACATAATATGTCCAGAATCTTGTTTAGGCTGGACGGTCCATCTCTACTGCCTTTGAATGGCTTTTTCCGTTGACCGGGTCGAGAGCCCCTGAATCCGGCGTTTACCGCCGGGTTGTCTAGGCTGTCTTCGTTGCTTCGACGCTTGCTTTTGTTGCATCGTGGTTTTCCATTGCCATCCCTGACTTCGGATGTGCTTGGGTTGCTGGTGCCACTGCAGGCCAGTCAACCATCCACGCCCGCGCAAAAGCGGGTCATAAGGCTTGTTAGGGCTGCCATTGTCCTTGGTTTTTCCTGGCCGAGGTGTCTGGCAAGCCATTCATCCCGGACACTATTTTTGAAAGCCGGTAAGGCTTCGGCGTCCGGGCAATCAACAATTTGATTCTTCTTAGTGAGGAATCTGTTCCAAAGCTTTCAGGCTGACTCTCCGGGTTGCTGAATTATGTGACTTAATGCGTCTGCATCCGGAGGTCGGACATAGGTCCCTTGAAAACTAGCCCTAAAAGCATCCTCGAGCTCTTCCCAACTTCCAATTGAGTTTTCAGGGTGGCTTTTCAACCAGTGCCTAGCTGGTCCTTTCAGCTTTAAGGGCAAGTATTTGGTGGCGTGGAGATCATCTCCACGAGCCATGTGGATGTGAAGGATAAAGTCCTCAATCCAGACCCCAGGGTCTGTTGTTCCGTCGTGTGACTCTATGTTCACGGGTTTGAATCCTTCTGGGAATTCATGGTCCAGTACCTTGTTGGTGAAGCATAGGGGGTGCGCGACACCCCTGTATTTTGGTGTGTCTGACGGTTGTAGTGTTCGGTATTGATTCCGAACTATTATTCTGTCAGTATAGTCATTTGGGCGGCGATGATTCTATGCCGGAACGCGCTTCCTAGGTTCGTAAATGGACCTGGTGAAACCAGCTTTTTTGTGTACATCATCGTTAGCCGCCCTGTCGCGGCCACGGGGTGGCCGGTCCAGTTGATTGACCATTTTATTTTCCGGCTGAGTGGGCTCTAAGGCCTCGTCATTGAATTCAGGCAACAACTTGCACTTTGGATAGGTTTTTGTGTGTTGATTACCGCCGTACTTTTATTCCGTGTGAAGCACTTTATTCCATCTGCTATTGAGCGTATTCTGTGCGGTCTTAAGCCTTTGCTTATGCTTCTTAAAGCTCCGGGCGGTTTCAATTAGCCTTTTATGAAGGTTCTCTTGTTCCAAGTGTCTTTCAGGGATGATGTGTGCATCGCTGTCCGGACTATTCATGTCTGCGGAGACAGGGTGATGAGTTTTACCCTCGGGGTCGTCATGACCAGACAGTGGCTCCGTACTATGTTCGCCGTCCGATGGTTCACCCTGCTCCACCACTGGGTTCATGTGGTTGTTGTCTCCTTTGGGGTCGACCGGGGTGTTACTCTTTCTTGCACTGTTATCGCTGTTTTTGCCGGGGCGGGATTTGGAGCGGCGCTTATGCCGTCTCTTTGGTTGCTTCTCGAGGGAATTGTCCTTCGCTGCTTCCTCCCGTTGCTCGTCATCATTTTCTTTGGGTGTATCCACCATGTATATATAATATGTTGAAGTGGCAGTCCAGCGCCCTGCGGGCGGTGGTTCCTGTTCGTCTCCCGCATCGTCGTCCATGTCATCAATGTCTTCGGAGCCGAAATCAAGCATGTCGGTTAAGTCATCGACAGTGGCTCTTAAGTGGGTGGTGGGTGGGGAATGAATTTCTTTGTTGTCAGCTTCCCACTCGAGCCGAACACAGTTCAGCCAAGGGCCTCCTGACAAGGAGAGAGAACTTAATAATTTAGCACATCGCCCAAGGGCGAGTGCTGAAAGATATCCACGAAGGAAAACTCCATGATCGGCGCCCAATCAGATTTGATAGGTACGAACACGGGCGGTTCGGAGACCGTGGCCGCGGACGAATCCAAAGGTCCAGCAACATAGGTCTCATAGGAGGTGAAGTCAGTATTCGGCTCTATCGCCGCTGAGTGTGCGGCCTCTAGGGCGGGGTCCATCCACCCGTCCTCGGACAGCGCAATCTGCTCCGGATCAAGGGCCGGAGTCACCACATGTTGGGGGTTTAGTGCGACATATGCCAACGGATGGATTATCATGGTGGGGGCGAGTAGAACGTCACCGGTGCCTGGAAACGGGATGAGGCGAAGACATGTTCGCCGGCGAATCTTACCCAGCTTCGGGGCTCTCCGGGGAGATAATACCCCTACAGCTGCTCTGCGGGGTCTCCGCATGATCACTATGGCCAAGTGTTTACACGGTTGCTCCTTGAGCTATTTCTGGTGGTAGAAGAGGGCAAGGCTAGCTCTCTCCTTCTATCTGGTATGGTCTAGAACTACTAGGATCCAACCCCTTGCATGGGTGCCCTGGGGGGTTTATATAGGCCTACCCCCTAGGGGTACAATGGTAACTTGACTGGGCGTGGGCCCTGCCGTCAGTGCCTCCGACCTCCGACTTCTCCGCCGACTGGTCTGGTACGGAGCCGATAGGCCGCGCCCGCCGCGGGCGGGTCTTGCCGGCCGCTGATTACTATATCTGTGTTTCTGATGACGCAGGCTTGGTCATGGGGTCGTGGCAACAGCCCCGCCGCCTGGCGGGCGATCACTGTGGCCACTCCCCATCTCATCTTTATTAATGGTGCATGGGCCCCGGGGGAGGGCTCGGCCGACTCCCCCGGGCCGACTCCTGACGGGTCCGACTGGCGGTTCTCCCGCCATCTCCCGATGTCTCGCTGACTGGTGGGCCCTGCTGCCTCCAGGCCGTACAGACAAGCCGTCGTGGGAGCTGGACTTGGTACTATGGTGCTGATGTCAGGGCCGGCCGGGCAATAGTGCCACGCCGCACGGAGAACTTCCCGGGTACGGCGTGCTGTGGCCATGCCTGCCCTTGGTTAGGGGCGGGGAGTGGGCTTCACTGTAGCCACGCCCCTGTCCCGTCCCCTTCGATGAGGTCATGGGTTTGCTGGTGTCGCCGACCGACTCCCCAAAGACGGCTTCTCTGGAAGTCGTCCCTGGAACTCGGCCGTGAGTGGGCAGTTGGCCGCCTTGCCGTTGACTCCTCAGGAGATGGCTCTTCGCCCTGGGGTCTTGATGGGCGCAGCCTGCCGCGATGTCCTGAAAGGTTATGGGACTCGGGTTAGCCTACCCGTGGCCCATTACTCCGACAGTAGTCCCCCAAGCTGGTGAGGCGCCACGGACGATCGGCCAAGAAGCCTCAGCAGTTTCTCTTTCTGGGTGCTCAACACATGGTCTTGATTGACTTCTGCCGGGCTGTCTAGAAGGAGTCGGACTTACTCAACTCGGACTTCACTCAATTTCAACTTGCTCGGTATTTCGAACGTCGCGGCGGGATTTTAAGTGGCGTGCTAGCGAAGCCTCCAGGCCGCCGCCCATTCGTGGCTGTGACACCCCAAAATTTTAACCTTGTTTTATTAATTAAAATTTTTCCAGGAAATTTAAACTTTTAATTTTCTGGATTTTCTTTTGATTTCGGAGCCATCCTTTTCCTTATTATGGAGTTTTTATCTCAAGTGAAAAACTTTCCACAAATATTATTGGACTTGTCTAACCTCTCAAGAAAACATTTCTATTATCAGTGGAATTGATTTGCACAATTATTTCTCTCTGAGCTTTATTCCCTAAAATGATTTTTCCTTTAGTTTTGGAGCTCTTTTGAACTACAACAACTTGATAAATTTATTTAAAATTTTCACCAAAATTTGGAGATGTCATGAGATGTTTTTAAATCACTTTTATGCAAAAATATATTTCATTCATTTAATATTTTGAGCTCTACACCAAGTTTCCAAATCTGGTCCAGAGAGTAATTTTGCACTACAACCCCTTTAAATATTTCTTTCTAGCTTCCACCAAAATTATGGGATGTTAATAGGAGTATATTATTCAACTTCATGCAAAAACCCATTGATGTTCTTTGAAAAATTTGAGTGAATCAACCTCTTTTTCATTCTAGCCTAGTTGGGTGTTTTCAACTACATCCGTAATAAATTTTGCTCTAGTGGCCATGAGCTTTCTCCTGCTTGTAGTACACCATACCAAACCCTTAAGTCCAGGAGAGTGGACCCATTGGAAGATTTTTGGCTCCTGAAACAATGCCTTTTTCCTTCTGCCTAGAACTGAAGTTTGGCAAAACTTACACTAACAATTTTGAGCTTTTGGCAAACTAACCTCACCACCCTTTGTATCATCTAAAGAGACATTGATCTGGAGAATTTGGTCACCCCAAGAATTTCCTAGATGACCTTGGCATTCTGTCAAACACCCTGAGGGCATAGCCAGTTTTGGCATGATTTTAAGTTTACTTTGTGAACTTGATCATCTGACCTAACAACCATGTCCATTGATCTCCTCACTAACCCTAACCTAGCCCTGTTATTTTCCAGCCCCGCTCAAGCACTCTAGCATGCCTTGGCATATTGCCGAGCACGTAGCGTGCGTGCTCTGGGCGTGCCCAGAGTGCGCGTTTTGCACGTGCATGTGCACAGGTCGCCGCGTCTCGCCCGACCCTTGCTCGCCTGCAGAGCCACGCCCCCGGCCTCATCCACTCACCAGAACCAGCCAGCTTGCCCCTGGCGCCCTACAGCGCCGCCGTCAGGTCGGCCACGGCGGCTAGCGGCTGGCCACAGTGGGCTCCTGCCCTGGACGGCACCGCCCGAACCACTCCAGCACGCTAGCTGCCCTCTGGAGCAGCTCGACCTCATCCGCAAGCCGTCTGCTAGTGCCCGTCGTCGCCACGTCGCCTGCAGCAACAGAACGACGGTTCGCCGTCAAGCTTATCCCCGGCCGCCGCGAACCAACCTCGTCCACCCATAAACAGGAGACCCGAGCTCGTCCAGGCACCCAAGCAGCCTCAAGCCATCCTCCTAGAGTTCCCCCAGCCCGCAAGCGACGGCGGGAAGCCTTCTTCCCCGTCTCCTACCAGTTCGGCCGCCGCCGCTCTCCGGTCCAATTCGTCGCAAGCAAGGCCTCCCCAGCCCATAGAGAGCCACCATCCTCCTCCCCTCGATCTTGCGTAGCCACCCAACACCTCAAACCCGCTCAAGAACCACCGTAATGCGAACCCCCAATTCTCCCGAAGCCACCGGCCGCCGCGAAGCTCACCGCCGGCGACTCCCTTCGTCCCCACCTACCTAATGACCACCGGGAGGACCGCCCCGGTCTTGCGGATCCATCCCAACCCTCTGGAGCCCGCGGGGAGCTGACGTTCGCCGGCATTGATCGCCGGAGCCCTCACCTCTGTTCGGCCAGAGGAGGACGAAGGCGGGGCGACCGGTCAAACCTGACTAGTGGGCCCCCTGGACCCACTGTCAGCGACCCCGATCGAGTCCACGCTGGCGTAAGTGGAAGCGCAAACCCCCGAGTACGTCTCCTCTGCTTCGAAGACGTATTCTGCCCAAAACGTTTTCCCTTTTTCTGTTGTATTAAAAAACAGAATTGACTAAATTTGACTGGCTATAACTTTTAAAATATAAATCCAAATGACTTGATTCTTTTTCTGTTGTTCCTCAAATATTGTCTAGTTTATTTTCATATTAATTTCAAAATTTTCCAAGCAACTTTTTTGTACTGTTTTTAAACTATGTGTTAATTTAAATATTTCCAAAAATAGGATTTGTTGGAGAGAGAAGAAAACTTTCAAAGTTTTGGAATGTACCTTGCCTCTCCACAACTTGAAGGCAAGCATTCTGAACCCTGGCATAATGTTTTGTGGGTTGTTCGATATGGTTATAACACCACCTCGACATGAAGCGTTGGTTATTTTTATATGACGATATGATCATACACCTTGAGTGCATAAATGAAAATTCTTGCTGTTGGAAATGGATAAGCTTGTGATAGCAATCACCCTCATATGCCTCTCATGTCTACCGGGAAGGACCCGGGAAAGTCTCTGTCTTGTGTAGACACGAGATTGTCCCTCGTCGAGATGGTTATGGCGGTAGGGCAGGGCGAGGTATGATAAGTGGTGGTTGTGTATGATGGCTGTGAAATATAATTCTTGGGCTAACCATGCAGGAAATACTTAAGCCTCCTGAGTCGGCCGTAGATTGAGTCTTGTTCCAGTAACCCCCATACTTGTTTCGTGCTACCACTTGCCCCTGCCGTAGGTAGGGTACGGTTCAGTAAGTTGTCAACCCCTGTCCTAGCACACACAGTACAGAGAGGCCATGGTGGAAGATACTAGTTGTAGCTGGTAGGCATGCCACCTGGTCCGGGGGCATGAGTGTTTCCGGTTGGGATCGAGAGGGGAGGCCACCCCTTAGAGCGCGCGATAAAAATTTCATCCCATGCTACGCAAGGTTGTAGCCTCCCCACTTAGAGTTTTGCTTAACAGGTGTCTGGGTGATTCCAGACACGAGTAAAGTTAAGCTGGTGTGTGCAAGTCAGGCGTGTTTTCGACTAAAAGACTGTAGACGGAATTAGTTCCGATGGACTAAGGAAATCCGTTACTCGTGGGTAAAGAGTACACCCTCTACAGAGATATTGAACCTATTCAAATAGCCGTGTCCATGGTTAAGGACTACAGTCTGGGATGGGTCAAGCGTCGGTCTTAGTGTCGGTCTTCGGAGGAGAAACTACTAAACCAGAATATGGATCATAACTTGTGACGTATGATGATTATGATTATTATTTTTATGGACTAATCATTTATGTTATTTGAATTCTCGAGTATCCCTGGGACGGTTCTACCTCCTGGATATTCATCGTGATTATTCTTATATAAGCCCTTTATGTGGTGTCGCCCAGACGCCCGACTGTGGCATGCGTGTTATTTCATTTAGTTATAAGCCCTTTATGTGGTGTCGCACAGACGCCCAACTGTGGCATGTCCGTTATTTTATTTACTTATAAGACCTTTATGTGGTGTGGCACGGATGCCCGATTGTGGCATGCTTGTTATTCCTTTTATATATAAGCCCTTTCTGTGGTGTCGCTCAGACGCCCGACTGAGGCATGCTTCATATTATTATCCTTTCGAGGCGTCGCTTCAGACACCCGATCGGTGCTTTATATTTTTACACCCTGATTGTTTACTTGTGATTTATTTAAATGATCTACTTGCATGCATCATGAACCTTATTTCATAACTGACGAAGTGATCATAGAATATTTTAAAGCATGATTTTCAGTGGCTCTATTATACCTGTGTTCTTAATATTTGCGAGTACATTCAAAGTACTCACTGGCTTGGCCCTGGCTATTGTCTTGGCCAGATTTCTTGCGTGGAAAGGAGCGTTGCGATGAAAGACCCGGAACCTACATAATGGTGATAGCAGCCTCGCGAAGATAGAAGTTATCCTGGTCAGCTGTTCGTGTGGGAAATGGAGTCCCATAGACGCTGATGGTCCGCAAACCGCTTCCGCCATCAACCTCTAGAAATAAATTGTTGTACCTATAGGCCAGAATGGTCTTGTACTTCATATTTTGTATTTTTCTTGGAGTTTCTGTAACAAGTTGGTGTCTCATCAGCTAACAGTAATCCTGGGGCTGGTGAGCACAAGGGCCGCTTTTGGGAAATTAATATCCCAAAAATCCGGTCTTGACAGTGTCCTGTCATGCGGGGGCACGTGGCTAGGCCGTCCTGCCAGCCCACGTGCGCGACAGGACAGGCCCATAGGCGGGGCCCGCCACTACCGCGCCTCGGCGCCCGAGCGGATCCGCTGCGGCCCCGGTGGACGGTTGGGATTCCCGTGGAGTTACTGTGCACAGTAACTTTACGTGGATCGTGGGTGTCGTGTGGTTGTAGGCGCAGTAAATCCCCACGTCCGCCCCCTCGGCTTCGCAGCCCACGGGGCTATAAGTAGGGGGAAGAGGTGGGCACGCGTGCCCCTCCTTCCCACTACCCCTCGCTCTCTTCCACCTTGCTGCTCCTCGCTCTCCTCCTCCTTGCTGCTCCTCGCTCTCCTCCTTGCTCCACCGCATGCCCAAGCTCCGACGAACGCCGCGGTGACAGCTCACGATGAGTTCCTCCTCCGCTGCCGCGCCTCCCCCAGTGCGTTCCGGCACCTGGGACGGTTTCGAGGTTCATGAAGACCACATTGAGTTCCTCCGCCGGACCCGTCGGCTTCCCGACGAGGATCGCGTGCAGGTGCGTCTTGCGCCAGAGGGGGAGATTTCCCCCGCCCTGCTGGAGGGCGAGCGGGTCATCTTCCGCTCGCACTGCCTGCACGGGCTGGGGCTGCCCGCGAGCAGCTTTTTCCGGTCTTTCTTGGAGTTCTACGGCCTCTAGCCGCACCACCTCACCCCCAACACAGTGGTGGTGTTGTCTGCCTTCGTGGCCTTGTGCGAAGGCTTCCTCGGAGTCCTCCCCACCCTCGAGCTCTTGGGGGAGTTCTTCTTCTCCAAGCTCGGCACCCAGGCCGCGGGCGTGCCGGCTTAATGCGGCGCCTTCATCGCCGTGCGAAGGTCAGGAGCCGACAACCCATTCCCCTCCATCTCGCTGATAAAGTCGGTGAAGATGTGGCAGAGATCCTACTTCTATGTCAGGAACGTCGCCATGAGGGGCGACTGGGTCAATCTGCCGGCTTTCGAAGCCGGCCCGCCGGCTGGTAGACTGCCCAACTGGTCGTACCGGGCCAAGTCGCTAATGCCTGCGGGAGCCGGCGCCATCACGCTACTCCGAGTGCTGACGCAGTCGGAGGGTTTGACTGGTCCGGACCTGCTGGCCGCCTTCGTCTCGCGCCGAGTTCTCCCACTTCAAGGCCGCCCTCACATGATAAGCCAGATGAGTGGGCGCCGTGACCCGAGTCGGATGTGCACCAAGGACATGCCTCACGAAGAGGTGGCCCTCATGGTGAACTACCTCTTGGACAGCAGGCTCCCGGAGGACTGGCGATTCGGCAAGGAGCCGTACTCCTGCGCCAACCCCCCGCCCGTGGTGAGTCACCTTTCTTTTCTTTCTTTAGATTGTCTTCTCCTTGCCGAGTTTTGTTTTGACCAGTCGGCTCTGGTTAGAATCCCCTTCTTCATCCACCAGCCGACACCTCGGAGCCGGCCCGTGAGTTCGTCGCCGACCGGGCGGAGAGCGACATCGACGACCCTGATCTGGGGGCAGCGGCTCTGGAAGACGACGCCGAGGGAGGAGGAGGGATAGCAGGCAACTTTAGACAACCTTCGCCGACTGGCCTGAAGACAGCGCCGAGGGGGAAGTCGCCCCTCGCCATCGGCCAGGAGCCAGCCAGCCTGGCGCGGGCTCTTCTGCCGTGCCGGGCGCTCCAGGCGGCGGGAAGAAGCGCAGGGCCGTGCCGACCTTGTTCGGCAGTCGGCCAAATAAGCCCAAGGGCTCGGCTACGGCGACCCGGCGGGACGAGGCAGCCGCGAAGGCATCCGCTTTCGTAAGGAAGTGAAGAAGCCGCCGTTGGTCTCCGTGTAAGTATTCTGTCTTCAAAGTTTAATTCTCTCTTCGTGATTTGTCTGAGTCTCTGCTTGCCCCCCTTTCTTCAGGGCTCCCCTCTCTCTCGAGCGGGTCGCCGCTGCCTCCGTCATGGGGTCAGCAGAGACGTCCGCCACCACTCGGCGGATTGACCCCGCTGCTGACCTCCGGGAGGCGACGGAGTGGAATGCGCAGGAGAGGCGCAACGAAGAAGAGGCCCTCTGCCTGGAGAAGGCAGAGGCCGACACGGCGGAGGCCTCCGCTAAGAAAAAACTAGCGGAGGCCGAAACCGCCGCCGCGGCAAAGCAGCAGGCTGAGGAAGCTTCACGCCGCCAGTCGGCCTTGCTCGTCACCCCGCTGAACTCTGCGCCGCCGCCTCCGGAGTTCACGGGGCCAACTGGAGAAGCCAGTGAGGAGAACCTCCTCGAGGAGAGGGAAGGTGGCGACCCCTCTACTCCGGACGCGCATGTTCCGCTGCCGCCTCCGCCGCCGTCTGAAGGCGCGCAAGATGAGCAGCCAGCGGACCCTCCAGTGCTGCCGACCGAAGACGAGGCCGTGGAGAGGCTTCTCCTCCATGTCGGCTTGCCAACGCGCCGTCGTCTGGAGATGGCGACTTCGGCACCCCGCCCCCTGGAAGCCGGCACCGCCAGCTCGGCGGCCCCAGACGCCGAAGCGGCGAGCGCCGCACCTGTTGGGTGGGTGCGAGGAGGCGGCACATGGCCGCTGAACCGGGCGCTCCTGGACGTCCAGGCGAAGCTCCGTGTTGAGGGCGACGCTCTCCAGAGTTGCACCAAGGTGTTCCTAGCATCGCGGGCAGCCGTCCGGGTATGTTTTTTTTCTTTTGGTCTTTGTTTTCTTGCTTCTCTTTATGGGGGCGCGCCAGCGCACCCACTGGGTGTAGTCCCCGAGTTTCGGGCCGGCTGTTGAGCAGGCGGCCCGGAACTCCAATTGATGAACTTCTGGGTACTAACTTTGTCTGAAATGCTTGTCGCAGGATTACCACAACCTCCGCGTCACTGCCTTCAACCGTAACATTGAAGAGCTGGGCAAGTGGACCGCCGAGTTGGCGGAGAGCCGGAGTAAGTCCCCCCCTTTTTTTTCTCTGCGGGGGCGCGCTGGCGCACCCGCGGGCTGTAGTCCCCGAGATTCGGGCCGGCTGCTGAGCAGCCGGGCCTGATCTCCCCGGCGACCTACTTTATTGACGACTATTGTCTTTCTTTCTTTCCTTCAAGGGCCAACGCTGCTCTTCAACAGCAGCTGAGCGAAGCCAACTCCACCCTGCGCGCCAAAGGGGAGGAGTGCAGCAAGCTCGCCGCAGAGCGCGATATGCTAGCCACTTAGTTGGCAGAGCAGAAGGAGCTGCTTGTGAAGTCGCAGAGGGAGGCGGAGGAGACGGAAACCGCCCTCTTGGCCGAGTTCGCAAGCGAGCGCTCCTCCTGGTCTGACAAGGAGGCGCTGCTGTCCTTCAGCTTCCACGAGATTGAAGACATCGTCAATGGTGAGCCTCTTTATTTTCTTTCTTCGAGATGCCGACTTAGATCGTGCCAACTCCTGGTTTTTGACTTGCTTCTTCGTTTCTTCATGTCTGTGCAGACTTCTTCCCTGGGCAGTCGCAGGCCGCCATCCAAGCCATCGAGGTTGACCGTGAAGGTCGGAGGGCGGAGGGCGCAGAGATCACCACCGATGCCCCCCGAACTCCTGACGAGCACATCCTGAGCATCGAGGCTCGCGTCCGGCCAGCTCACCGGATGCTGCGCCAGCTCCAGCGCGTCGGTGCCCAGGTGATTGCCGCCCTTTGGCCGAATGTGCAGGCTCCGCGCACCCTCAGCCTGACGGCCAACTGGCTGGAGGTCGCAACTGGTCATCTTGAGGCCTGGAAGGGCTCTTCGGCCCGGGCTGGAGCGCGCTGGGCCTTGGAGTTCGTCAAGGCGTGGTACCCAGGGCTGGATCTAGACCGGTTGGACACGCTTCGGTCGAAGGCCCAGCCGGAGCTGGCGGCTGTGGAAGACGCCCTCGTCAAACATGCTACGGCGATCGCCGAGTACACCGACAGCAGCATCTTCGTCCCCGAGCGGTCTGAAGACGGCGAGGAGGTACCGCCGGAGTGGTTTTGGATGAACCCAGACTACGGCGAAGACTCGGCAGAGGTGATTGGCTCCAGCATCGAGGAGGAGGACGAAGCGGAGGATGGAGATGAGGCGGAGGCACCAAAAGACGGAGCAGACGGCCAGCCTCAGCCCGACCGCGCCTCCAGCAACGAGCCACGTGCAACCGAGTCGACTGCCGGCGGAGGTGATCAAGCCGAGACTAGCCAGCCGGCTGCCCCGACGCCTGATGCTGGCGCCTCCTCCGAACCTCCGAATCCGTCTGCTGCCTCCTAAGCTGCCACTTTATCTTTTATTTTATCTGCTTCAGTAGTCTTTGAAGAACTTGTTAATTCGTACAATTCCACCCGCGGGGTGTATTTTGAACCTCTACTCGACAATTCGGCCAAGGGCCTATGTTGTGTAAATATATATATATATATATATATATATATATATATATATCTATCTTTTCTTGCTCATTGTTATTTTGGCTTTTTCCTTTGTCACTTTCTCTTAGTTGCCTGCCTTGCCAATCGAACAGCCGCTCTGCGGACTGTTGCTGGATCAAGTGCTAGGCTACTTTGGGAAAGCAAGTGCTTACCTGATTTCAAGATTGTTTGAGCAAGTTGGATAGAAGGCGACAATCCGACTGTCCGAGAGTCGGTTTGCGAGAATGGCTGGAAGCCGTCTTGAGCTATGTTTTATGCTTTGAGTCCTTAGCCATTTTTCATGCGAACACCCATTCTACCTTACCTCTGCCCACCGTAGAGTCGCTCTGCGAGCTGTGGCTTCTGACAGAAGACACTTTAGGTGTTACACACTACTTGTCCGGCTGCAGGAAGCATTTCATAGTGCAAGGCGGCAAGTCCCCGGGCCGACTTGTCGAACCCGGTGCCAAGCGGCATGACAAAGAGTAACATACTTGTAGGCATAATTTTTATCATACAGACAAAAGAGGGCAGTCCCCAAGCTCGTCTCGGGGGGGCCCGAAGACTTGGTACTTTAATACAAAAGGTAGCGCGGTACATACTGCATCAACTGTAAAATCTTCGGAGGAGATTTGCATTCCATGGCCGCTCTGTCTCCTTGCCAGAGTCGTCCCTCTTGCGTGCTCGGGGCTTCTGAGCATCAATCAGGTAGTAGGAATCGTTGCCCAGTACTTTGCTGATGATTAAAGGGCCTTCCCAAGGCGCCGACAGCTTGTGCTGGCCGGCTGTTCGCTGGATCAGCCGGAGCACAAGGTCTCCATCTTGGAAAGATCTTGGCCTGACCTTCCTGTTGTGGTATCGGCGCAGGCTCTGCTGGTAGATGCTGGACCGGCTGAGTGCCAACAGCCGGCCCTCTTCCAGCAGATCGACGCCGTCTTGTCGTGCTTCTTCTGCTTCCTCCTCGGTGTACATGGTGACTCGTGGGGAGTCAAACTCTATGTCCGTTGGGATGACGGCTTCGGCACCGTAGATGAGGAAGAAGGGCGTGAAGACGGTTGACTTGTTTGGAGTCGTGTGCAGACTCCAAAGGACGGCTGGCAGCTCGTCGAGCCAGCAGCCAGCCAAGCGCTCCAGAGGCTCGATCAACCGAGGCTTGATGCCGGACAGGATGAGGCCGTTTGCTCGCTCCACTTGGGCGTTTGATTGTGGATGGGCAACAGACGCTAGGTCCAGTCGGATGCCCTGTGTTGCGCAGAAACGGGCCAAGGCGCCTTTGGCAAAATTTGTGCCGTTGTCGGTGATGATGCTGTGTGGTATGCCGTACCGAATTGTGATATCAGTGATGAAGGTCACGACAGTCGGACCATTCAGTTTCTTAATTGGCTTCGCTTCCACCCACTTGGTGAACTTGTCCACTGCGACAAGTAGGTGAGTTAAACCACCTTGTGCCGTCTTGAATGGTCCCACCATGTCTAGACCCCAAACTGCGAAAGGCCAGGCCATGGGGATGGTCTTGAGCGCAGAAGCCGGCTGGTGCGGCATGGGGCTGAACTTTGGGCACCCTTTACATTTTTGGACCAACTCCTTGGCCTCTTCCAAGGCAGTCGGCCAGAAGAAACCGTGCCGAAAGGCTTTGGCGACGAGTGCTCTTGAAGCCGCATGGTAGCCGCATTCGCCTTGATGGATGTCTTTGAGAATTGCCTGGCCTTGCTCTGGCTCTACGCAGCGCTGGTAGACACCAGTGACGTTGCACCTGACCAGCTCTCTGTTGACTATGGTATAGGCTGCCGCCCGGCGTTGTACTTGTCGGGCTGAGGTCTCATCAGTTGGTAGCTCTTTGTTCACCAGGAATTTGAGGATGGGCTGAGCCCATGAGGGTGCTGCTATTTCTTCGACTACCAGAACTGCGACTTGGACGAGGGCGGCCGGGCTGGGAGGCGGCGGGTTGGAGTCAACAGCCGCTTGTTGGGTTGATGAAGTCCCCAGGCCGACTGGCGCGGTCCTTGGGCCAAGTTCTAGAATCTTCGAGTCCGCCACCGCAGTCCCGGGCTGGGCTCAACTGTGGCGGCTTTGGAGCCATCCACCAAAGTCCCCGTTCCGTCTGCCGGAGCTCTGGAGTCAGATCCGCCGTCTTCGGGAGGAGCCGGCACAAAAATTGAGTCTGATTCTGGTGAAGGCTTGACAGACGGCTTGAGGAGGTATTGAAGGGCGACACCAGATGGTATTGCTTGGCGGGTAGAGCCAATTCGTGCCAAGGCGTCTGCTTGGTCATTGTCGTTTCTTGGCACATGGAGGAACTCGCACCCTTCGAAATACCCGCTGAGTTGCTGCACGAGGAAACGGTAGCTCGCCATGTTTGCGTCTTTCGCGTCCCAGTCGCCAGATGACTGCTGGACCACTAAGTCTGAGTGGCCATAGCACAAGATCCGGCGGATGCCAAGTTCTTTGGCAAGCCGGAGCCCGTGAATGAGCGCCTCGTACTTGGTAACGTTGTTGGATGCGTCAAAATGGATTTGTAGTGCATAATTGAGCTTGTCGCCTTTGGGAGAGGTGAGGACGACGCCGGCTCCCAAGCCGGTGCGCATCGTGGAGCCGTCGAAGTGCATCCGCCAATGGGTGGAGTCAGGCGCTGGAGGCAGGTACTGGGTCTTGGCCCAGTCGACGAGGAAGTCGGCCAGTGCTTGTGATTTGATAGTGGTGCGGGGCTGGTAGTAGATGGTGTAAGGAGCCAGCTCTATGGCCCACTTGGCCACTCGACCAGAGGCATCTCGGCTACCGATGATCTCGGCAAGTGGGGCCGTGCAGACCACTGTAATTGGATGCTCTTGAAAGTAAGGCTTCAATTTCTTGGCAGCAAAGTGTACGCCATAGCACATCTTCTGGTAGTGGGGGTAGTTCTGCTTGGAGGTCAACAGTACCTCGCTCAGGTAATATACTAGTCTCTAGATAGGCAGCGCCTTGCCTTTCTCCTTGCGCTCCACTACCATGACTGTGCTGACTACTCGGCTGGTGGCGGCGATGTACAGGAGCATAGGTTCCTTGGGAGTCGGAGCCGCCAGGACGGGTGGAGTAGTCAGCATCTTCTTCAACTGGTGAAAAGCTTCGTCCGCCTTATGGTTCCACTCGAAAAAAGTGGTCTTCTTCATGAGTTGGTATAAGGGGAGAGCTTTCTCGCCCAGCCGACTGATGAATCGGCTGATGGATGCTAAGCAGTCGGTGAACTTCTGCACATCCAGTAGTCGGCTGGGTACCTCCATTCTCTCGATGGCCTTGATTTTTACTGGGTTGCATTCTATGCCGCGTTCAGAGACCAGGAAACCTAGCAGCTAGCCGGCTGGTACTCCGAAGACACACTTCTCGGGGTTGAGCTTGATCTGGAACCGGTGCAGGTTCTCAAAGGTCTCTTTGAGGTCTTCCAGCAGTGTTCCATGCTTCTCCGTCCTCACCACCACGTCGTCCACGTAGACGTGGGCGTTCCTGCCGAGCTGCTTGAGGAGGCACTTCTGCATGCAACGCTGAAAGGTGGCGCCGGCATTCCTTAAGCCGAATGTCATGGTGAGGTAGCAGAATGCTCCAAACGGAGTGATGAAGGCGGTCTTCAATCTGTCAGCCGGGTTCCGCTTGATCTGGTGATATCCTGAGTATGCATCCAAGAAACTCAACAACTCGCATCCGGCTGTGGAGTCTATCACCTGGTCAATTATTGGTAGAGCAAATGGGTCCTTGGGGCAGGCCTTGTTGAGGCTCGTGTAGTCAATACACATTCGCCATTGCTTGTTTTCTTTAGCACCAGGACCGGATTTGCTAGCCACTCCGGGAAGAAAACTTCCATAATGAAGCCGGCTGCTAGGAGTCGGGCTATCTCTTCTCCGACAACTCTTCTCTTTTCTTCTGATAAGCGGCGCAGGGGCTGCCTGACCGGCTTCGCATCAGATCGGACATGTAACTTGTGCTCGGCGGAATCCGTCGGTACACCTGGCATGTCTTTGGGAGACCACGCGAAGATGTCCCGATTCTCACAGAGGAAATCGACGAGCTTGCCTTCCTATTTGCTATCGAGGTTTGCACCTACGACGGCGTACCTCTCTGGGTGCTCCGGGTCCAATGGTATCTTCGTTGTCTCTTTGGCCGGCTTGAACGAACGTTCGACTTCCGACTCCTTTGGGTCGGGCGATATCTCCGGCTGCTTGCCGGCCATCGCCACAACTCATTCAAGGAGTCGCTTCTCGGCCGCGATCACCAGGGACTCCGCCAGCCGACTGCTCTCGGCCGCGCAAGCGGACGACTTCCGGTAGTCGCTGGCCATAGTCAGAATTCCCCTGGAACTGGGCATCTTCATCTTAAAGTAGGCATAGTGGGGGACCACCATGAACTTGGCCAAGGCGGGTCGGCCAAGTAGCGCGTGGTATGGGCTCTCAAGGTCCACCACCTCAAACCAAACAGACTCTCTTCGGAAGTGATCTTTGTCCCCAAAGAGGACGTCAATCAGGATCTTGCCGATTGGTGAGCAGGAAAGCCCGGGAACAATGTTGTGGAACACAGTCCGGCTGTTCTGAAGCTGTCTTTGCTTGATTCCTAACTTCTCCATGGTGTCTTTGTACAGGATATTGATGCTGCTGCCCCCATCTATCAGAACTCGCAAGAAACGCGTGGCCCGTTTGTTCGTGGCAAAGGTGGCGTCCAGGACCAAGGCGTAGGAGCCCGGACTCGGCATTACTTCTGGGTGGTCAGCCCTGCTCTAGCTGATGGGCCTCTCAGACCAGTGCATGAACTCTGGCGTCTCTAAGGCTACTGCGTTCACCTCTTGTCGCTGCAGCCGCCTGCTGCGCCGATCATCAGCCACACTGGTGAACACCACATAGGCTCCATGCTCTTCAGGGTATTTGTCTTGTACTGCGCCGACTGGCCTGACTGCCGGCTGCTGGGGCGGAGGCGGAGGCGGCTACCCAGCAGGCGGGGGTGGCAGGAGGCCGTCTCCATTGGCGATCCTAGTGAGCCAGTGTCACTTCCGGCTGGTATGATTCGACGGCTTCGCGCCGCTGTGGAACTTGCAAGGTCCATCCAAGGTCTGCTCATAGGAGAAGGCCGGCAACCAGTTCGGCTTGCCGCCTTTCTGTCGCTTGGGCGGAGGCTGCTCTTCTGGCTGCTGGGCTTCAACGGTCGCGACCTGCCAACTGCCGGAAGCCGGCTGCGATGCCTTGCGCTTGTTGTTGCCCTGCTGTTGTCGCCGGCCGGCGTCTGCCGCCAGAGTTCTTGGAGCTTGAGGAGCTACTTTGCCAGTCGTGCTGATTTGAATTTCCGCCTTCATGGAGGAGTCGGCTGTGGCGTACTTGTCTGCTATGATCAGCAGCTCGTTGAGGGTCTCTGGCTCGTCGCAGAGGAGCTTGTGCTTGAGGAGAGTGGATTATCGGCACCCGGCTGTGAAGTACTCGATGGCCTGCACCTCGTGCACGCCCTTGCAAGAGTTTCGGAGCTCAGCCCAACGCGTGAGGTAGTCGCGAGTCGACTCGTCAGGACCTTGCACGAACAAGGAGAGCTGACGAGGTTTGGGAGGACGCTTGTATGTGCTGGTTAAGTTGTGGACGAATGCTTCAGTGAAGTCGACACAGCTGTTGATGTTGCGGTTCTTCAGGCTGTTCAGCCATGTCCGGGTCGTGCCCTGGAGCAAGAGCGGAACGTACTTTACGGCGACACGCTTGTTGCCATTTGCTATGCTAACAGGCGTGGAATTGTCGACTAGCCAGTCGTCCGGCTTCACGAAGACGGTATACTTGGGCGTGTCTCTTGGGAGCGTGAACCCTCTGGGAAAGGGCTCGTCCCGAATGCGGGGCCCGAAACAAGGCGGACCCAGCTCGTCTTCTTCTTCCAGCGCCAGGGACCGGTGAAGTCGGTCGATCCGGTGGCAGGCGTCATTCTCTCCAACTCCCTCTCGGCGGCCAAGGCGGTCACCGAGAGTCAGATGGTCAACAGGCGGCAGGGATACTCGCCTCTCCTTGTGGGGAGGGGGAGGCGGACAGTCGTCCCGTCATTCCACTGCTCTCGGGCGGCCATCTTGGTCGCGCTCTATGGTAATGCGAGTCCGGCTGTGGCTGACAACCGGCTCCTTGTCCTTTCTTCCTCGAGCGCCGCCTGTCGGCGTCCGAGACGTCGCGCCTTGATCTCGGTGCGGGTCATCGTTTGGCTGTTGCGGCGCCTCCGTGCGGCAGCCGGCCTCGTTCTGCGCGGTGGCCATGTCGACGAGCCGCTGGACTCGCTCCGTCATGAGGTGGCGTTCTTCGCCCTCGAAATTGTCCAGCTCATCCGCCGCTGCCTGGGCGGCTCGAATGTTCTCCGCCGATGTAGCGTACACGGGGCGGCTAGCCCCAAATAGGCTGGCGATGGCTACGCCGCGCTGCCGGACCACGCCAAGGTGGCTGGGCCCTGCCGGGGCCGGCGAGCCGCCAACGGCGCGATCCATCTCCCGCTGGTAAGCTTCTGACAAGCGTCTCATGCTGGCCAGCTTCTTCGTGCCTTCAACGAGCTGAAGACTGCGTGCTTCTAACGTCTGCACGTCAGCATCTTCCGGAATGGGCGCAGTCAGGTCTTGGAGTGCTGCGCCGAGTGAGTCGGGCGCTCCTCCGCCAGGGAACTCATCATGACTAATGACTAGGACCTCGGTGATGGTGCTTCCGTCGCTCTCTGCGTGGGGGAGAGGTTCATTGTAGACCACCACGTTGGTGGGGAACGCATCGATCGACGCGGTGTCGGAGTCGACCAGCATCGGGTCGGTGGAGCCTACGGACTCCAAGTCTACGGCAGGCTCGCCGGAAATGTGGAGTTGATCGAGGAGGCCCGTGAGGAGGTTTTCGGGGCCGCCCGCGCCTGCGTCAGACGCATGTTCGTCAGAGAGGCAGACCTCACCGACAAGTTCGGCCAAGGAGCTGGCTGCGCAGGCGATCTCATCGCCACGCAGCGCATCGATGTAGACTTCGCCTGGCGTGCCTGGCTAGCTGCGCTCGCCAGGGAGGAAAAGGGTTCCCGTCCAGAATAGATCTCTGGACGGCGGTGCACCACGCCCAACGGTGGGCGCAAATTGTCGAGGGTTTGGTGCGACATATGCCAACGGATGGCTTATCATGGTGGGGGCGAGTAGAATGTCGCCGGTGCCTGGAAACGGGATGAGGCGAAGACATGCTCGCTGGCGAATCTTACCCAGCTTCGGGGCTCTCCGGGGAGATAATACCCCTACTACTACTCTACGGGGTCTCCGCATGATCACTATGGCCAAGTGTTTACACGGTTGCTCCTTGAGCTGTTTCTGGTGGTAGAAGAGGGCAAGGCTAGCTCTCTCCTTCTATCTGGTATGGTCTAGAACTACTGGGATCCAACCCCTTGCATGGGTGCCCTAGGGGGGTTTATATAGGCCTACCCCTAGGGGTACAATGGTAACTCGACTGGGCGCGGGCCCTGCCGTCGGTGCCTCCGACCTCCGACTTCTCCGCCGACTGCTAGGGCCCGCCGACTAGTGGGCCCTGCCGACTGGTCTGGTACGGAGCCGACAGGCCGCGTCCGCCGCGGGCAGGTCTTGCCGGCCGCTGATTACTGTAGTCGTGTTTCTGATGACGCAGGCTTGGTCATGGGGTCGTGGCAACAACCACACCTCCTGGCGGGCTATCACTGTGGCCACTCCCCATCTGATCTTGATTAATGGCGCGTGGGCCCCGGGGGAGGGCTCGGCCGACTCCCCCGGGCCGACTCCCGACGGGTCCGACTGGCGGTTGTCCCGCTGTCTCCCGATGTCTCGCTGACTGGTGGGCCCTACTGCCTCCAGGCCGTACAGACAAGCCATCGTGGGAGCAGGACTTGGTACTATGGTGCTGATGTCAGGGCCGGCCGGGCAATAGTGCCATGCCGCACGGAGATCTTCCCGGGTACGGCGTGGTGTGGCCGTGCCTGCCCTTGGTAAGGGGCGGGGAGTGGGCTTCACTGTAGCCACGCCCCTACCCCGTCCCCTTCGATGAGGTCATGGGTTTGCTGGAGTCGCCGGCTGACTCCCCAAAGCTGGCTTCTCTGGAAGTCGTCCCTGGAACTCGGCCGTGAGTGGGCAGTCGACTGCCTTGCCGTTGACTCCTCAGGAGATGGCTCTTTGCCCTGGGATCTTGAGGGGCGCAGCCTGCCCCGATGTCCAGAAAGGTTATGGGACTCGGGTTAGCCTACCCATGGCCCATTACTCCGACACCACAGGTGTGATCTCCCAAACACTGTTTGGCGGTAGAGCTAAGTCATGCCCGTCGTGACTGTGCAGCGCACCTGACGCGGGCTCGAATACGTCGAAGACCAAATCTCCGTGGATGTCGGTAGTATAGTTCCAACTTCCAAATCTGACCTGATGGCCAGGGGCGTAGCTTCCGATCTGCTCCAGATGGCCAAGCGAGTTGGCCGGCAGTGCGAAGCCGCCGAATACGAAGATCTGTCCGGGGAGAAAAACCTCACCATGGATTGCATCGTTGCCGATGATCGAAGGAGCCATCAAGACTTATGGTGACGACACAGTGGAACACTTAATGAAAGAACCAATGTCGGTGTCAAAACCGGCGTATCTCGGGTAGGGGGTCCCGAACTGTGTGTCTAAGGTGGATGGTAACAAGAGGCGGGGGACAGAATGTTTACCCAGGTTCGGGCCCTCTCAATGGAGGTAATACCCTACTTCCTGCTTGATTGATCTTGATGATATGAGTATTACAGGAGTTGATCTACCACGAGATCGGAGAGGCTAAACCCTAGAAGCTAGCCTATGGTATGATTGTTGTTGTCCTACGGACTAAACCCTCCGGTTTATATAGACATCGGAGGGGGCTAGGGTTACACAGAGTCTGTTACAAGGGAGGAGATATACATATCCGAATTGCCAAGCTTGCCTTCCACGCAAAGGAGAGTCCCACCCGGACACGGGACGGAGTCTTCAATCTTGTATCTTCATAGTACAATAGTTCGACCAAGGGATATAGTCCGGCTGTCCAAGGACCCCCTAGTCCAGGACTCCCTCAACCACCACCACACTGGAGTAGGGTATTACACCACAACGGTGGCCCGAACCAGTATAAATCTTGTGTCTTCCGTGTTGTGAGTTCGTCGAGTTCGTCCGCAAGATCTTAGAGAGCTAGGGCGTGGATCGATAGGGAGAAAACCTTCGCGCGCACCCCAGTGTTCGAACCTCAAGGGTTTGCCGGAACCCGTGATCCGACATTTGGCGTGCCAGGTAGGGGTGCGCCGAAGCTTCCTTCCGTCGCTCCGCGCTCTGTTGCTTCGTCTTCCCTATGGCAGACGCGCACCGCGCTCGTGCTGAGCGTCGGGCTGCCCTCGTCGCCCACGTCGCTCAGACGGATCCCGTCGGCGAGCCACCTCGTCGTTCCCCATCGCTTGCCCCCAACGCCGCCACCAGCCTGGCGGGGTACGAGTAGCAAGCATCCTCGCTGCACCCCTCGGTGCGGCGGGACGGCCGCACCACCACTCCATTGCTGACACCGGCCGATTCTTCTTCCCATGCACGTCGCCCTCCCATGGACGCACGGGTCGCGCTCCTCCTGGCGCACGAGCTCCTGCGCTACCGCCCGGTCGACGATGTCTACGAGAACTGGCTCGACAGCATCGCCGAGCTTGTCCGCACCGCAGGGGGCTCCCCTGCGCCGTGCCTCTCTCTGCCTCGCCCTCTACTAGCTACGGGCGACGCAGCCCACGGAGTGCCTCCACCACCTCAGCCCCAAGACGGCGCCCTGGCACCAAGACGCGCGGCTCCACGACGCGACCCACTGTGTCCCGCGCCCGTGCGTGAAGAAAGAAGCTGTCAAGAAGTCCCTCGACCACAAGAAAACGCTTCGCCGCTCCTCGCACCACCGCGCCGGGACTGGCTGCTGAGGCAAGATCGTGCGCCACCCATAGTGGTAGGGCGCGGACCCCAACAAGAGCAAGCTCCGCCCCCAAGGTGGGTCCCGGTGACCACAGCTAGCTGCCGTGCTTTCACCCCTAAGCTGCGTAGCGTCGCATTGCAGGGCAAGTTTAAGCCGGACCTGCCCCCTCGCTACGACGGCACCCCTGACCCCGAGGAGTTCTCGCAGCTCTATGAGCTGAGCATCGAAGCAACCAACAGCGACGAGAAAGTCATGGCGAATTGGTTTCCCATGGCTCTCAAGGAGGGCGCCCGCTCCTTGCTCTTGAACCTGCCTCCAGGCTCAATTTCCTCCTGGGACGAAATGCGCACCCACTTCATCGCCAACTTCCAGGGCACTCGCAACCGCACTCGGTCGCGGGCAACCTGCGCCGCATCAAGCAACAACCAGGACAGACCCTACAGAGGTACATTCAACGCTTTAACAGCGCACGGATCAAGATCCCCAAGGGGACCGACGGAGCCATCATCTCAGCATTCTCCGACGGTGTCCGCAACGTCAAGATGAAGGAGGAGCTCGCCATCCACGAAGAGCCGTGCACGACCCTGGAGCTGTTCAACATCGCGACCAAGTGTGCTAGAGTTGAGGAGGGGTGCCTCTCCCTCCTCGAGCTCCCTACTACGGACCTAGAGCAAAAGAAAACCAAGGCCAAGGACGTGAAGCGAAAAGGAGCAGCCATGCTCGTGGTGGAACTAGACACCAAGCGTGGCAGAGACTAGCCAGAGTCATCCAAGGGCAGCCGCCCGTTCTGCGCCTTCCACAACTTGAACACCCACAACACTAGCGACTGTCAAGAGCTCAGAGTCATTCGCGAAGGACGCTTCGGTCGGCGCCCCGAGCGCGGCAACCGGGGCTACGGCTGAGGTGGAGGACGTGGTGGCGGACGCTAGGACAACTGTGGCCCACGCAAGGAGTGGCGCGACCGGCCTCGCGAGGACCGCTGGCAGGATCAGTCTCGCGAGGGCGCCTAGAGGGATCAGCCTCGTGAGGATCCTCCTCAAGGCAACGCCGGGCTCCCTCCGCTGCCACCACCGCCAAGAAGGAATGACGAACACCATCAGGACGAGGGGGCCGGGGGCTTCTAGGAATCGCGTGCCATCGCCTGCATCTTGGGCAGAGGCCAGGCCCCATCCTCGCAGTGTATATTCAAGCAGTTTGCTCGCGAAGTGAATGCAGTCCTCCCCAAGCTCGAAGCCACATGCCCGCTCAGATGGTTCCAGTGCCCCATCACGTTCAACTCGGCAGATCATCTCAAGTGCGCAGCTACCGCTGGCGCCCTCCCAATGCTTTGCTCCCTAGTCATCAGCAACATGCAAGTTACCAAGACCCTCATCGACGATGGCGCAGGGCTCAACGTCCTGTCATCGACACGTTCGATAGCCTCCAAGTGTCATATGACCAGCTTCAGCCCACCAAGCCTTTCTCAGGAGTGACCAACAGTTCCACCACACTGATAGGGTAGGTTCGCCTCCCTGTCACCTTCGGGGAACCCAAGAACTACCGCACCGAGCTTATCAACTTCGACGTCGCGCACATCCGTATGCCATACAACGCCATCCTCAGGTATCCAGCACTGGCCAAGTTCATGGCAGTGACCCATCATAGCTACAATGTCCTCAAGATGCCGGGAAGCGGCGGGATCATCATGGTCCCATGTGAAGAAAGAGATGCGGTGTGCTCCCTCGAGCGTGCCTTCCAAGCTGCAGCAATCGACGACCTCGACAGCAAGGGTGAGGGCCATGCTGAGGCCATCCCCAAGAAGAAGAAGCAGTTGCGTTGTGCAGGACCTCAAGAAGGTGGCGTCACGGCCGGAGCCTCATCAGGATCAGCGCCCGCTCCAGGAGCGCCTCTGACCATCGCATAGGAAGGCGCGCCCGGCGCCTTTCTCAGGTAGGGCTCAGGGGCTTTCTTCTGGAAGGCCTCAGACCTTGCCCACATCATGAGGGAGGCGCTTGGGCACCACTTGGAGGCGTGCTTTGCATCACGTTTCCCTCAGGAGGGCACATGGCAAGGATTGCCCACCATTCAGGAGTTCATCACCAAGACCACCTAGGAATTGCAAGATGCAAGGGCCATGCGCGGCGACCGCCGTTCACGAGACGCGGCTTCCCACCCAAGCGAGGATGCCGGGCTACGTGTCTGCATCGACGTTCCAGGGCTCAATAGGGCCGCTTCTCAGGAGCCTTTCCGGCCTTCGCGCGTGGGGCGCTACAAGGGCCCACCGCACAGCTATGTTCGCATGCCCTTTGGCACACCGAGTGTATCGTCCGCCTACCAGCGCAGCTTGCGGTGCATCCTAGAGGCTCAGGAGGCCAGGCACCACGCCGTCCTGATGGAGATGGAGACGGTCCTCAAGGAACCACCTGAGCCCCCAGAGCCTCATGAGGCTTAGAGCTCCAGTGGCTCGTGAGGAGCAACCCTTTCGCCGCGCACCTTCAGCTGCCGCAACTCTCCTTCATCAACATAACTAGGTGACACCTTTCCAAGTTCGTTTAGCTGGGAGCGCCCCTCGGGCTGCATCATTCCCAGGCCGCTTGGGTCCGTCCCAGTGGCATGTATCCCTTTTTATGTCTTTAGCTTACCTTGTAGGGAGCGCCCCTTGGGTTGCATCATCCCCATGCTGCTCGGGCCTGACCCAGTGGCACGTATCTCTCATGCACTTACTTAAGCCTGATACTCTCATGTTCGATCTACCTATGATTACTACCTGCTCAATCGTCGCCTCCCACAGGGCCTCCTCACGCCGGCACGACACTGGTGCATGGGTCCGTCCCTACCATGTCGATAAACCTGAGCAGTTGAGCTCCGGCTCGTGGTACTCCCCGCGCACGTCACCTCACCAGGCCCTTAGTGCCTTCACCCCCTCGCAGAGCAACCAGCAGTAGGCTGGCAACCATAATGGTAGATCGTGTTCTTCCTTGTGCTGGCTCGCAGGAATCTCACGAGGATAGCACCAGGTGGCACCGCGAGCTCCCACCTCTTCCAAGTAATCCGCTTGCATGTTAAAGGGGGGCTCCTGAGCATCGCGACTCATGAGCTCTTACTAGCTCTCCAGCCCTCACCCCTTGGCCTTGACCACGACACGCGACCTGGCATACCAGCGGCGGCTGAGCTCGCTCGAGGGCCGGGACCTAAGGACGTAGAGCACAAAGGAGAGCATAGGAAGGGGGAGGACTCATATGGGCCTGACCTAGCTACGCTGCGGATGTTGGCGCACAGGCATGGCGCATCACAAAGAATCAACCCCGGACCACCAAGATAAGTCACGAGCTCAGATCAACTAATCGTTGGGACCTAGGGGACACGCTCGCCGCAGCCCTGTTGTGGCAACGTCGCCTCCCTTTCTTGTCTTACCACGGCTGCTTGAGCGCTAAAGGGGACCTCCTGAGCATCGCGCCTCAGGGGCTCTTAGTAGACCTCGGGCCGCTCACCTCTTGGCCTTGACCACAGCACGCGACCTGGCATACTAGCGACGGCTGAAGCTTGCCTGGGGACCAGGACCTGTCACCGTAGAGCAACAAGCTGTCGCGAGATTGGAAAGGGAAGACCGAGCCTAAATAGGACTTGCGCTCACGAGGCTTCCTTAATTGGGATAACATCAACAAGAGACATTGCAAACTCTTTACACACCCCCACGGGATACTTCTTGATTCCTCGCAGGGAACAAAAAAAGAGAACCTAGGAGAATCCTATCTACACACCCCCGCGACCGATGCCATCATCAACAGTGGGACACGGGAGGCCGGCGCCAACCCCATCCAGATCAGCGGCGGCGGCCGGACGTCGCGGCCCTACTCCGAGTGCGGCGAGAGCTCGGGGGCACGTAGCTGTCGTCGCTCGTCTCTGGAGTCTTGTAGAGCTCGTGAGAATCACTGGACTCCCAAGAGTCGCTGCTACTGGAGCAGCCGCGAGCGGGGCGCGCCTCATCCCGGCGCTCCCCTTCGGGGCAGCACTCCAAGCGGCGACCCTCCGTGTCGAAGACCTTGAAGAACAGCGTGGAGGCACCATCATATTCAAAGTGGACCGTGAGGGCGCCATCTGCACGGCAAACCCGTGCGACCTCGCCCCAGCCGTGGGTCATGAAGATCTTGCCGGTGGAGACTGCTTCAACCTCTGCTCCGGTCGCCGGAGGGTCGTAGTCAGCATGCTGCAACTAGAGCTCAAGAGGCCCCCTCGGTGGCATCATGTCGGAGAAGAAGCGCGGGAAGCGGATCCAGGAGCTTGGGGGCATCGCTGCCCACAGCACGAACTCCCGAGAGGAGTCCACGACATGGACTCTAGGAGCAACGACGCTCGTCACTGCGGCGCGTCGACCTTGGCCGCGGTGTGCGCGCCGGCGCTCGTTGCTCCTTCCTCCCGAGCCCTCGGCTTGGGCGTACAAGGGCAGTGGATACCTAGGAGGAGGCCGATCGCACCAAGGCCTCGCCACCACCTGCATCTCCGCGGCGTCGCGGCAGTGGACCGACCTCTTCTTCGGCGGGAGTAGTGTTGGCACGTCGAGGCCTTCTCCTCAGCCGAAAACCTACGGATCGGCGCCATTGAAGTTGCTGCTAGCAGTGGAACAGAGGAAGAAGAAGCAGGTAGAATGGGAAGAAGAAGTGGGGGATGTGGGCTCCGCCCCCTTCCTCGTTTATAGCAGGAGAAGGCCAACCAGCGCCCCCCACGATCACAGGTAATGATGGTTTTCCTTGCATGCCACAGGGACTTGTCAAGTCGGGCAGTTGCCGAGGTAGCGTGGGGAAGCGGAGACACCCACGTCCAATCAACTGCCTCACGTCAACCGAGGCCGTAGGCTTTTGGGGCTCGTGGCGCTGCGCGCTTGACCATTTGGCTTTGCCTCGAAGCCAAGCCCGAGCGCGCCTTGGGCCCGGGGGCTACTCTCGGCGTTCTAGGAACGGGGGTCCCCAGACTTGCCTGCCTATGGCCCGCGGTGTGGCTGGGCTGGCAGGTCTGTATGTCCCATATTCATCGACAAGGAATTCAAGACTGAGGGAGTCCTGGATTAGGGGGTGTTCGGATAGCCGAACTATACCTTCAAGCCGGACTCCTGGACTATGAAGATACAAGATTGAAGACTCCGTCTTGTGTCCGGAAGGGACTTTCCTTGGCGTGGAAGGCAAGCTTGGCGATACGGATGTTTAGATCTCCTACCATTGTAACCGACTCTATGTAACCCTAACCCTATCTGGTGTCTATATAAACTGGAGGGTTTTAGTCCGTACGACAACATATACAACAACAATCATACCATAGGCTAGCTTCTAGGGTTTAGCCTCTACGATCTCATGGTAGATCAACTCTTGTAATACTCATATCATCAATATCAATCAAGCAGGACGTAGGGTTTTACCTCCATCAAGAGGGCCCGAACCTGGGTAAAACTTTGTGTCCCCTGCCTCCTGTTACCATCTGGCCTAGACGCACAGTTCGGGACCCCCTACCCGAGATCCGCCGTTTTTGACACCGACATTGGTGCTTTCATTGAGAGTTCCTCTGTGCCATCGCCGTCAGGCCCGATGGCTCCTACGATCATCAATGACGATGCAGTCCAAGGTGAGACCTTCCTCCCCGGATAGATCTTCGTCTTTGGCGGCTTTGCACTGCGGGCCGATTCACTTGGCCATCTAGAGCAGATCGAAAGCTGTGCCCCTGGCCGTCAGGTCAGATTCGGAAGTTTAAACTACACGGCTGACATCCGCGGGGACTTGATCTTCGACGGATTCAAACCACTACCGAGCGCGCCGCACTCTCACAACGAGCATGATCTAGTTCTGCAGCCGAACAGAGCCCTGGAGGCCGCACCCGCATCGGCTCCGACCCCTAGTTCGGAGCCGGCCGCGTTGATCGAGGATGGGCGGTTGGACGCCACCTCGGGGGCTGCGATACCAATGGTGGTTGAGCCGAACACCAGCCCCGTACTCTGCAAGACTTGTGACACCATGGAGCCGGATTCTTCTCCGGACTCCAAACTCTCCACGCCCCTGCCGAGCAAATCCGATTGGGGGCCGATCATGGAGTTCACGGCCGCGGACGTCTTTCAGCACTCGCCTTTCGGCAATATCTTGAAATCACCAAAGTCTCTCTCTTTGTTAGGAGAGCCCTGGCCGGACTACGGTCAGCAAGGTTGGGGTACGGACGATGGAGAAATTCAAAACCCACCCACCACCCACTTTGTAGCCACTGTCGACAACTTAACCGACATGCTCGACTTCGACTCCGAAGACATCGACCGTATGGACACCGATGAAGGAGATGATGAAGAACCAGCGCCTACTAGGCCCTGGAAAGCCACCTCGTCATATGACATATACATGGTGGACACCCCAAAAGAGGGAGAGGGCGATGGAACAACGGAGGATGACCCCTCCAAGAAACAGCAAAAGCGCCGGCGTCAGCGGCGCCGCTCAAAATCCCGCCAACACAAAAACGGCGATTCCAGCATGGGAGATAATAATACCACAGAAAGCGCCGAAGAACATCCCCCGGGCAAGATTTATCACAGGAGGATGGAGAAGCCAGCCCTCATGAGAGAGCGGCCGACAGAGAGGTCGAGGACGATAATTGTATGCCTCCCTCCGAAGACGAGGCAAGCCTCGACGACGACGAATTCGCCGTGCCGGAGGATCCCGTCGAACAAGAGCGTTTTCAACGCAGGCTTATGGCCACGGCAAGAAGCCTCAAGAAAAAATAGCAACAACTTAAAGCTGATCACGATCGGCTAGTCGATGGATGGACTGAAGTCCTTGCGGCCGAAGAGCATAAACCCGAACACCCCTCCAAGTGCTACCCGAAGCGCAGGTTTCTACCCCGATTAGAGGAGGAAGCTCTCGACGTGGCCGACAGGCCACCTCGTGGCCGTGACAGAGAGGCCTCATGGCCCTCCACCGAAGCCACACCCCGTACAAAGGCACGGGAATATGCGCCGGACTTACGAGACATGTTGGAGGACAAGGCAAGGCAAACAAGATCGATCTACGGATTCGGGAGGGCCGAACACAGTAGACAAAGCTCATTGGAGCTACGTCATGATATCGCCCAGTACAGAGGCACCGCACACCCTTTGTGCTTCACAGACAAAATAATGGATCATCAAATCCCCGAGGGTTCAAACCCGTAAACATCGAATCATCTGATGGCTCAACAGATCCCGGGGTATGGATCGAGGATTATCTCCTTCATATCCACATGGCCCGCGGCGATGATTTCCACGCCATCAAATACCTCCCACTCAACACTACTAGGAAAAGGGCTATAGATAGGATTGACACTAATGGCGCACCAGGGAAGTAGTGAGCCACTACTATATACTAATGGCGCACCAGTTGGTGATGCGCCATTAGTGTGGAAGACACTAATGGTGCACCAGACAAAAGTTGCGCCCCTAGTGATAATTTTTTTTCATTTTTACATACATACTAATGGCGCATCCGACCGAAGTGCGCCATTACTAGTTCTAACTAGTAATGGCGCACCGGACAAGGAGTGCGCCAGTATTGAATTTTTTTTATTCTTTTTTTTGCAAAACAACTAATGGCGCATCGTGTCACAGTGCGTCATTGCTAGTTTAAACTAGTAATGGCGCACTACTACGCGGTGCGCCATTAGTATATATATATTTTTCACTACTACACGACTATCTCGGTTACGGTTATCTCGCGGGGCAGGTAGTCCACGGATTTTCTGGATGCGTAAGGTGCATGGATGACACAACATATCGCCAGCTAGATAGAGATCCCGGGTCTTCGAAAACCATGTTCATGGGACATCGACGTCCCCCTCGCCACCGACGATCAACCGCACCCTCCCCTGCTACACAAATTTGAAAATATTTTCTTAAAAATTATTACTGTTTTTATAAAAATATATTACTGTTATGATTTAAACAAGTTTGAACATATTTAAACACAAATAAATATCAAACAGCATTTTAAATGCATAAAAATAAAAATTGGGGAGCCTGGGAATCGAACCCAGGACCTCCAGTGTGTGTGCTGCGTGCTGACAAGTCGGGCTAGTGGGCGGGTTCTGTTGTAGATTGGGTTAGGTGGAATATAACCTGAGGGCTCGAACTGTAATAAAAAAACATTCTAATGGCGCACTGCTACTGGGTGCGCCATTAGTAAGCTTCCCCCCCACTCCACCTATTCCCCTCCCCCCTTCCTCCCCGCTCGACCTAATTTGCCCCCTCCGCCCCAACCGTACACCGCCGCCGCGCCTGCAC